>NC_069503.1:911385180-911454396 GCF_027579735.1 Bombina bombina | reverse complement strand
CTACCTCTCTCTTTTTGGCTTAAAAGCATCATAAGATTGGCTTATGAGACTGCCGGACGGCAGCCTCCTGAAAGAATCACAGCTCATTCCACTAGGGCCGTGGCTTCCACATGGGCCTTTAAGAACGAGGCTTCTGTTGATCAGATATGTAAGGCAGCGACTTGGTCTTCACTGCACACTTTTACCAAATTTTACAAATTTGATACTTTTGCTTCTTCTGAGGCTATTTTTGGGAGAAAGGTTTTGCAAACCGTGGTGCCTTCCATCTAGGTGACCTGATTTGCTCCCTCCCATCATCCGTGTCCTAAAGCTTTGGTATTGGTTCCCACAAGTAAGGATGACGCCGTGGACCGGACACACCTATGTTGGAGAAAACAGAATTTATGTTTACCTGATAAATTACTTTCTCCAACGGTGTGTCCGGTCCACGGCCCGCCCTGGTTTTTTAATCAGGTCTGATGATTTATTTTCTTTAACTACAGTCACCACGGTATCATATGATTTCTCCTATGCAAATATTCCTCCTTTACGTCGGTCGAATGACTGGGGAAGGCGGAGCCTAGGAGGGATCATGTGACCAGCTTTGCTGGGCTCTTTGCCATTTCCTGTTGGGGAAGAGAATATCCCACAAGTAAGGATGACGCCGTGGACCGGACACACCGTTGGAGAAAGTAATTTATCAGGTAAACATAAATTCTGTTTTTATTATATAATTGTATGATAGGATATGAAACTAAAGATATATAATCCTATACCATAGGGTTTGTTAATAGGAAATGATATGAACTAATATGAGCTAATATGAGGATAAATGTAGGACCAAGAACATCAATCATTCAGTTCACTATTTAAAATGTATAAGAATTTTCCAAGGTTCCGAGGACAATTAAAATACTTTTAACATGCCATATACAAAAACAAGTAATATTTTAAAACCAATTGTATAATGTAAAAATAATTTATTGTATAATTTTAAAAATAATTAAAAAATATATTTTATTGGTTAGATAAAAAATTAGATTAACACAAGTATATGTAATTGATATGATTGATATATGAATGTGTGAATCGATCTAAAACGATGCAAAAAAATTGACACAGAAAATAGATACAAAAAATATAGATAAAAGATATATACAAAAATATATATATATATGATCACACCTGGATTTTATATGGTACACCCAATAAGCTCACTGAATATAGAAATAAATGAAGTATTTAATATAGGTCTGTCCCTCTAACACATCTAACTCGTAGAAAGTATGAAGGTGAGGGGGGTGACCAAATACTGCAAAAAGTACCGCCAATAGTAAACATGGAGAGTAAAATGATAGTGTAAATATCAATGCTGAGGGTGGAATGATTGGTGTGAGTATACCAAGTAGGAATAAGGATTAGAAAAAATGCTGCAGCATATAAAAAAATCTAACGGATAAAAAAAAGAGTCTTAACGGGTAAATAAAAGGGCTAGACACTGAGGCCAAGAAATCACAATTAGGAATTTTAAATTGGCTGTTATACACACAAAATGGCTATTTATATGTGAGGCTAGGAAAAAGAACGTTAATCAATTAGTGATAAATTTATTTATACATTTACCCTCATATTTGCTCATATTAGTTTATATCAGTTCATATTAGTTCATATAATTTCCTATTATTAACAAACCTATGGTATAGGATTATATATCTTTAGTTTCATATCATGCAATTATATAATTAAATAATGGTTCTATTTAGAATTATATTGATTTTAACTATAATTGATATTTTATTTTAATTAATTTGATATAATCATTCTGGTTGTGATTTTTTCAACTAATAACTCTCTAACTCCTACTGTAACCATCTCATGTTTTTCTTTTACAAAGATATGACGAGTCCACGGATTTCATCCTTTCTTGTGGGATATTAACCTCCTGCCAACAGGAAGTGGCAAAGAGCACCACAGCAGAGCTGTATATATAGCTCCTCCCCTTCCCCTCCACCCTCAGTCATTCTCTTTGCCTGTGTTATACTAGGAAGAGGTGAAGTGAGGTGTTGGTTTTAGTTTCTTCAATCAAGAAGTTTTTTTATTTTAAATGGTGCCGGTGTGTACTATTTTCCTCAGGGGGTTATAGAAGAAGATTTCTGCCTGAGGTTGATGATCTTAGCAGTTGTAACTAAGATCCAGGCTGGTCCCTACAAGACTTCTGAAGGTAACACATAAGACATCTTCATTGTGGAGACTGGTTTCATGCTACAAGCAGCATTAAGGTTTGTGCAGCCTTTTATTTCTGAAGAGACTTGATATATCAGAACTGGCTGGCATTTAGTTCCCTATTTGAGGAATGGGGTAAGCAGTAGACCTGTTACACAGAAGGGTGTTACTGGAGTCCCTTGTTTTTATTTTATATTTCTGACATAAGGGCATGATATGACACTCTGGGAGAGGCATAAGGGCTTTAAATCGATAAGCAGTTAAACGATTGAGCTATTTTTTAATTTTTTTATTATTATATATCCAGCATGGCTTGCTGGGATGTGTTTGGGGTGTGTTTTGTGTTTCACTCCCATGCCGTTGTGTTTGGGCCTACTCTAACTTCGGCCATAAGGGGTGGGGCTTGTCTTTGCGCGCTCAGATGCGCACTTCCTTCTGACAGAGAAGCAGCAAGCAGTATCTCCGGTTGCTCCTGGACAGTAGTCTCTGGCTTGGAGTATTGGCTATTCATTACGAAGTACCCTGGGGGCAGGTAGGCGCCACAGCAGTGCTGTGGCGAGGTGCAGAGGGTATTTTTGTGTAAACTGATATATTTTTCACTTTAGAGCCTTATTTTTTCACCTTTCTCATAGGGTGCAATAATTTTTGGGTATACCAATTAGTTTTAGTGAATTTTGGTAGCAAATTAACGTTATTTAAGCAGTTTTGGAAAAATTGTTCACTTTTTCTTTCTTAAAGGCGCAATACACGTTTTTCAAAGTTTTATTTAAAGCAATAAATAAAGTGTTTAAATGACTTTTGTGGCTATTATTAGTCTTTTCAACATGTCTGACATTGAGGATTCTCATTGTTTTATATGTTTAGAAGCTATTGTGGAACCCCCTCTTACATTGTGTACCTTTTGTACTGAAAGGGCCTTACATTGTAAAGACCATATTTTAGGTCAAGATAGTGTGCCTAAGGATGATTCTCAATCTGAAGAGAATCAGGTTATGCCATCCAATTCTCCCCAAGTGTCACAACCTTTAACGCCCACACAAGCGACGCCAAGTACCTCTAGTGCATCTAATTCCTTTACTCTGCATGAGATGGCTGCAGTTATGTCAACTACCCTTACAGAGGTATTATCTAAATTACCAGTCTTGCAGGGTAAACGCAGTAGATCAGGTATTAATGTAAATACTGAATCCTCTGATACTTTATTAGCTATTTCCGATGTACCCTCACAGTGTTCTGAGTTGGGGATCAGGGAATTGCTGTCTGAGGGAGAAATTTCAGACTCGGGTAATGTGTTACCTAAGACAGATTCGGACGTTATGTCCTTTAAATTTAAGCTTGAATACCTCCATCTGTTTCTTTGTGAGGTCTTATCGACTCTGGATGATTGTGATCCTATTATGATGCCACCAGAGAAATTGTGTAAGATAGACAAATATCTAGAAGTGCCTACTTATACTGATGTTCTTCTGGTTCCTAAAAGAATTTTGGAAATTATAAAGAAGGAATGCGATAGACCAGGTATACCATTTTCTCCCCCTCCTACTTTTAAGAAAATGTTTCCCATATCGGACACCATTCGGGACTTGTTGCAAACCCTCCCTAAGGTGGAGGGAGCTATATCTACCCTGGCTAAGCGTACAACTATACCCATTGAGGACAGTTGTGCTTTCAAAGACCCTATGGATTAAAAAATTAGAAGGTCTCTTAAAGAGATTGTTTGTTTGTTTATTAATCAGGGTTTTCTTTTACAACCTACTGCTTGCATTGTTCCAGTAACTACTGCAGCAGCATTTTGGTTTGAAGCTCTGGAAGAGTCCCTGAAGGTTGAGACTAACTTGAGAGCCTGGATAGAATTAAGGCTCTCTAGTTAGCTAATTCTTTTATTACTGATGCTGCTTTTCAAATTGCTAAATTAGCTGTAAAAAATGCAGGATTTGCTATTTTAGCGCGTAGAGCGTTGTGGCTCAAATCTTGGTCTGCTGATGTGTCATCAAAACATAAGCTTTTAGCTATTCCCTTTAAAGGTAAGACCCTTTTCGGGCCAGAATTGAAGGAAATAATTTCTGACATTACAGGAGGTAAAGGCCAGGCCCTACCTCAGGATAAGTCTGTTAAGATGAGGGGTAAACAGAATAATTTTCGTTCCTTTTGAAATTTTAAGGGAGGACCTTCTACTTCCTCTTCCTCGACAAAGCAGGAAGGGAATTTTACCCAATCTAAGTCAGTCTGGAGACCTAACCAAAATTGGAATAAAGGTAAACAATCTAAGAAGCCCGCTGCTGCTAAGACAGCATGAAGGGGTGGCCCCCGATCCAGGACCGGATTTAGTAGGGGGCAGACTCTCTCTCTTTTTTTTTTTTTTGTCCAGGCTTAGGCAAGAGATGTTCAGGACCCCTGGGCACTAGAAATAGTGACCCATGGTTATCAGTTGGATTTCAAGGATTTTCTCCCAAGAGGGAGGTTTCATCTTTCAAGATTATCTGCAGACCAGATAAAAAGAGAGGCGTTCTTACACTGTGTAAAAGACCTTGTTACCATAGGAGTAATTTATCCAGTTCCAAAATCAGAACAAGGACAGGGGTTTTACTCAAATCTATTTGTGGTTCCCAAAAATGAGGGCATTTTCAGACCCATCTTAGACCTCAAGTGTCTAAACAAATTTCTCAGAGTTCCATCGTTCAAGATGGAGACTATACGAACAATTTTACCAATGATCCAGGAGGGTCAATATATGACTACCGTGGACTTGAAGGATGTTAACCTTCATATTCCTATCCACAAGGATCATCATCGGTTTCTAAGGTTTGCCTTCCTGGACAAACATTATCAGTTTGTTGCTCTTCCCTTCGGGTTGGCCACAGCACCCAGAATCTTCACAAAGGTTCTAGGGTCTCTTTTGGCGGTTCTCAGACCGCGAGGCATAGCAGGGGCGCCTTATCTGGACGATATTCTAATTCAGGCGTCAATATATCAACTGACAGAATCTTACACGGACATAGTGTCTTTCCTGAGAACTCACGGTTGGAAGGTGAACATAGAGAAGAGTTCACTTGTTCCACAGACAAGGGTTCCTTTCTTGGGAACTCTGATAGACTCGGTAGCCATGAAAATATTTCTGATAGAGGTCAGAAATCAAAGATTCTAAATACTTGCCGAGCACTTCAGTCCATTCCTCTGCCATCAGTGGCTCAGTGTATGGAGGTAATTGTATTAATGGTAGCGGCAATGGACATCATTCTGTTTGCTCGCTTTCATCTCAGACCACTGCAGCTGTGTATGCTCGGACAGTGGAATGGGGATTATGCGGATTTATCTCCTCGGATAAATCTGGATCAAGAGACCAGAAACTCTCTTCTCTGGTGGTTGTCGCCGGATCATCTGTCCCAGGGGACTTGTTTCCGCAGACCCTCATGGGTGATAGTGACAATGGATGCCAGCTTTCTGGGTTGGGGTGCAGTCTGGAGCTCCCTGAAGGCTCAGGGTGTTTGGACTCAGGTGGAGTATCTACTTCCAATCAATATTTTGGAACGGAGAGCAATATTCAATGCGCTACAGGCGTGGTCTCAGTTGGCCAAGGCCAAATTAATCAGATTCCAGTCGGACAACATCACGACTGTGGCATATATCAATCATCAGGGGGAACAAGGAGTTCCTTAGCGATGATAGAAGTATCCAAGATAATCCGTTGGGCGGAGGCCCACTCTTGTCATCAGTCAGCGATCTACATCCCAGGAGTAGAGAACTGGTAAGCGAATTTTCTAAGTCAACAGACTTTTCGTCCGGATGAGTGGGAACTTCACCCGGAAGTATTTGCCTCATTGATTCTCAGATGGGGGTAAACTGGAATTTGATCTGATGGCATCTCGACAGAATGTCAAGCTTCCAAGATACGGATCCAGGTTAAGGGATCCTCAGGCCAAACTGATAGATGCCTTGGCAGTGCCTTGGTTGTTCAGCCTAGCTTATGTGTTTCCACTGTTTCCTCTCCTCCCACGCGTGATTGCTCGAGTCAAACAGGAGAGAGCTTCAGTAATCTTGATAGCGCCTGTGTGGCCATGCAGGATTTGGTATGCGGATCTAGTGGACATGTCCTCTCTGCACCCGTGGAAACTTCCATTGAGACAGGACCTTCTCATTCAAGGTCCTTTCCAACATCCAAATCTAATTTCTCTGCAGCTGACTGCGTGGCGATTGAACGCTTGATTTTATCGATGCAAGGATTCTCTGATTCGGTCATCAATACTTTGATACAGGCTAGAAAGCCTGTCACTAGAAAAATCTATCATAAGATATGGCGTAAATATCTTTATTGGTGTGAATCCAAGGGTTACTCATGGAGTAAAGTTAGGATTCCTAGAATTTTGTCTTTTCTCCAAGAGGGATTGGAGAAAGGGTTATCAGCAAGTTCCTTAAAGGGACACATTTCAGCTTTGTCAATTCTGTTTCACAAACGTTTGGCAGATGTGCCAGATGTTCAGTCTTTTTGCCAGGCTCTATCTAGAATTAAGCCTGTATTTAGACCCATTACTTCTCCCTGGAGTTTGAATTTAGTTCTTCGAGTGCTTCAAGGGGTTCCGTTTGAACCCATGCATTCCATGGATATCAAATTGTTATCTTGGAAAGTTCTGTTTTTAGTTGCTATTTCGTCTGCTCAAAGAGTTTCTGAGCTTTCAGCGCTACAGTGTGATTCTCCTTATCTCATTTTTCATTCTGATAAGGTGGTGTTGCGTACCAAACCTGGATTTCTTCCTCAGGTTGTTTCAAATAAGAATATTAATCAGGAAATTGTTTTTCCTTCTTCTAAAAGGAGCGTATGTTGCATAATTTGGATGTGGTCCGTGCCTTAAAGTTTTACTTACAGGCAACAAAGGATTTCCGTCAGTCATTTTCATTGTTTATTCTGGAAAGTGTAGGGGTCAGAAAGCTACGGCTACCTCTCTTTCTTTTTGGCTGAGTAGTATCATCCGCCTGGCATATGAGACTGCTGGACAGCAGCCTCCTGAAAGAATTACGGCTCATTCTACTAGGGCTGTGGCTTCCACATGGGCCTTTAAAAACGATGCATCTGTTGAAAAGATTTGTAAGGCTGCGACTTGGTCGTCCCTTCACACTTTTTCCAAATTTTACAAATTTGATACTTTTGCTTCTTCTGAGGCTATTTTTGGGAGAAAGGTTCTTCAAGCAGTGGTGCCTTCTGTTTAGGTTCCTGTCCTGTCCCTCCCTTTCATCCGTGTCCAATTGCTTTGGTATTGGTTTCCCACAAGTAAGGATGAAATCCGTAGACTCGTTATATCTTTGTAAAAGAAAAGTAAATTTATGCTTACCTGATAAATTAATTTCTTTTACGATATGACGAGTCCACGGCCCACCCTGTTCTTTTTAAGACAGTTTTTTCTTTATATTTTTTTTTTTAACTTCAGTCACCTCTGCACATTTTAGCCTTTCCTTTTTCTTTTCCTATACCTTAGGCCGAATGACTGAGGGTGGAGGGGAAGGGGAGGGACTATATATACAGCTCTGCTGTGGTGCTCTTTGCCACTTCCTGTTAGCAGGAGGTTAATATCCCACAAGAAAGGATGAAATTCGTGGACTTGTCATATCGTAAAAGACATTACTTTATCAGGTAAGCATAAATTTACTTTTTTTTTCTTTCATGTAATTGGCAAGAGTCCATGAGCTAGTGACATGGGATATACAATCCTACCAGGAGGGGCAAAGTTTCCCAAACCTCAAAATGCCTATAAATACACCCCTCACCACACCCACAATTCAGTTTTACAAACTTTGCCTCCTATGGAGGTGGTGAAGCAAGTTTGTGCTAAGATTTCTACGTTGATATACGCTTCTCAACATTGTTCAAGCCTGATTCCTCTCAGAGTACAGCGAATGTCAGAGGGACGTGAAGGGAGTATCACTTATTTGAATACGATGATTTCCCTAACGGGGGTCTATTTCATAAGTTCTCTGTTATCGGTCGTGGAGATTCATCTCCTACCTCCCTTTTCAGATCGATGATATACTCTCAATTTACCATTACCTCTACTAATAACTGTTTTAGTACTGGTTTGGCTATCTGCTATGTGTGGATGGGTGTCTTTGGGTAAGTATGTTTTTATTACTTAAGACACTCTCAGCTATGGTTTGGCACTTTATGCATTTATATAAAGTTCTAAATATATGTATTGTACTTTTATTTGCCATGAATCAGGTTCATGTATTTCCTTCTGCAGACTGTCAGTTTCATATTTGGGAATGTAAACACTTTAAGAAATTTATTTCTTACCTGGGGTTTAGTCTTTTTTTCAATTTGACTATTTTTTGCAATTGCGGGTGTTAGGCCCGCGGGTGCGTCAAATGCTAGACTTTATTGCGTCATTTTTTTGGCGCGAGAAAATACGTTTATGACGCAACTTCGTCATTTCCGGCGTCATACGTGACGCAGAGACATTTCACACGGCGGTGTCATTAGTGACGCAAGTGTGTCATTTCCGGTAAAAAAAAAAAAAGTTTACGTTACGTTGTGCGTCATACTTGGCGCCAATTTTTTTTTCATTATTTCAATGCCCCATTCATGTTTGCCTCCTGCTTTCTTCTCTATCAAGAGGCCTATGTTTTTGCATTTTTTTTCCCATTCCTGAAACTGTCATTTAAGGAAATAGATAATTTTGCTTTATATGTTGTTTTTTCTTTTACATTGAGCAAGATGTCCCAATCTGATCCTGTCTCTGAAGTTTCTGCTGGAACATTGCTGCCTGACATCGGTTCTACCAAAGCTAAGTGCATTTGTTGCAAAATTGTAGAAATTATTCCACCTAATGTCATTGTAATAGTTGTCATGATAAACTTTTACATGCAGATAGTGTTTCTATCAGTAATAGTACATTGCCAGTTGCAGTTCCTTCAACTTCTAATGTGCATGATATACCTGTAAATTTTAAAGAATTTGTTTCTGAATCTATTATGAAGGCTTTGTCTGCATTTCCACCTTCTAATAAACGTAAAAGGTCTTTTAAAAACTTCTCATTTAGCTGATGAAATTTCAAATGACCAACAACATAATAATTCATCCTCTTCTGCTGAGGATCTATCTGAAACAGAAGATCCTTCCTCAGACATTGACACTGACAAATCTACTTATTTATTTAAAATAGAGTATATGCGTTCTTTATTAAAAGAAGTGTTAATTACTTTGGATATTGAGGTAACCAGTCCTATTGACGTTCAGTCTAATAAACGTTTAAATGCTGTTTTTGAACCTCCTGTGGTTTCCCCAGGTGTTTTTCCCATTCCTGAGGCTATTTCTGATATGATTTCTAGGGAATGGAATAAGCCAGGTACTTCTTTTATTCCTTCTTCAAGGTTTAAGAGATTGTATCTTTTTCCAGCAAAATCTATAGAGTTTTGGGAAAAGATCCCCAAAGTTGATGGGGCTATTTCTACTCTTGCTAAACGTACCACTATTCCTATGGAAGATAGCACTTCCTTTAAGGATCCTTTAGATAGGAAGCTTGAATCTTATCTAAGGAAGGCCTATTTATATTCAGGTCATCTTCTCAGACCTGCTATTTCTTTGGGTGATGTTGCGGCTGCATCAACTTTCTGGTTGGAAAATTTATCGCAACATGAATTGGATTCTGACATATCTAGCATTGTTCGCTTACTGCAACATGCTAATCATTTTATTTGTGATGCCATTTTTAATATTATCAAAATTTGATGTTAGATCCATGTCTTTAGCTGTATTAGCTAGAAGAGCTTTGTGGCTTAAATCTTGGAATGCTGATATGACATCTAAATCTAGATTACTATCTCTTTCCAAGGTAATAATTTATTTGGTTCTCAGTTGGATTCTATTATTTCAACTATCACTGGAGGAAAAGGATAAAAAAACCTAAGGGTAAATCTAAGGCTTCTAACCGTTTTCGTTCCTTTCGTCAGAATAAGGAACAAAAACTCAATTCTCCTCCCAAGGAATCTGCTTCCAGTTGGAAGCCTTCCTCAAATTCGAATAAATCCAAGCCATTTAGGAAACCAAAGTCTGCCCCTAAGTCCGCATGAAGGTGCGGCCCTCATTCCAGCTCAGCTGGTAGGGGGCAGATTAAGGTTTTTCAAGGATTTTTGGATAAAATCTGTCCAAAATCATTGGATTCAGAGCATTGTCTCTCAAGGGTATCGAATAGGATTCAAAGTAAGACCTCCTGTGAGAAGATTTTTTCTCACACATTCCTGTAAATCCAGTAAAAGCTCAGGCTTTTCTGAAGTGTGTTTCAGACCTGGAGTCTTCAGGGGTAATCATGCCAGTTCCTCTTCAGGAACAAGGTTTGGGGTTTTATTCAAACCTATTCATTGTACCAAAGAAAGAAAATTTGTTCAGACCAGTTCTGGATCTGAAAATTTTGAATCGTTATGTAAGAGTACCAACTTTCAAGATGGTGACTATAAGGACTATTCTGCCTTTTGTTCAGCAAGGACATTATATGTCCACAATAGACTTGCAGGATGCATACCTTCATATTCCGATTCATCCAGAACACTATCAGTTTCTGAGATTCTCTTTTCTAGACAAGCATTACCAATTTGTTGCTCTTCCATTTGGCCTAGCAACAGCTCCAAGAATCTTTTCAAAGGTTCTGGGTGCCCTACTATCTGTAATCAGAGAACAGGGTATTGTGGTGTTTCCTTATTTGGACGATATCTTGGTACTTGCTCAGTCTTTACATACTGCAGAATCTCACACGAATCAACTAGTGTTGTTTCTTCGGAAACATAGTTGGAGGATCAATTTACCAAAAAGTTTCTTGATTCATCAGACAAGGGTCACCTTTTTAGGCTTCCAGATAGATTCAGTGTCCATGACTCTGTCTCTAACAGACAAGAGACGTTTAAAATTGGTTGCAGCCTGCCGGCACCTTCAGTCTCAGTCATTCCCTTCAGTGGCTATGTGCATGGAAGTTTTAGGTCTCATGACTGCAGCATCGGACGCAATCCCCTTTGCTCGTTTTCACATGAGACCTCTACAGCTTTGTATGCTGAATCAATGGTGCAGGGATTATACAAAGATATCACAATTTAATATCCTTGAATCCCAATGTACGACACTCTCTGACATGGTGGATAGATCGCATACAAAGAGAGAAGCGCTCTACCAGGAACGAACAACAGCTCAGTGGCTTGTTCTATGGCGATTTACCACCCGGAAGCAGCCTCTTTTAGACCAGTGTGCTTTTCACAGAAGAAAACTTTCCTGAAGTATATCAGTCTGATCCTGCCAAGTAAGGTCAGTCCAGCCACGAAATACCAGGCAATTCTCCTATGAACAAGGAACATGACAACCCCAGACGATCGTTTCGGCCTCCTATGGGCCTCGTCAGTGAGGTGCAGCCACATTCCTCTAAGCACACTGGGCAAGGAGTCCATGTCTGGTTTCCCCCATCACCCATAGGGAGACTTCCCCAGGGTCATAATAATTTGCATACATAGAGAGAAGCGCTCTACCAGGAACGAACAACAGCTCAGTGGCTTGTTCTATGGCGATTTACCATTGTTTGGTTCAAGGGGCTTCTTTTGTTCGCCCAACCTGGACTGTGATCACAACAGATGCGAGTCTTTCAGGTTGGGGAGCTGTTTGGGGGTCTCTGACAGCACAAGGGGTTTGGAAATCTCAAGAGGCGAGATTACCAATAAATATTTTAGAACTCCGTGCAATTCTCAGGGCTCTTCAGTTCTGGCCTCTACTAAAGAGAGAACCGTTCATTTGTTTTCAGACAGACAATATCACAACTGTGGCTTATGTCAATCATCAGGGTTGGACTCACAGTCCCCAAGCTATGAAAGAAGTATCTCGGATACTTGCTTGGGCGGAATCCAGCTCCTGTCTAATCTCTGCGGTGCATATCCCAGGTGTAGACAATTGGGAGGCGGATTATCTCAGCCGCCAGACTTTACATCCAGGGGAGTGGTCTCTCAATCCAGATGTGTTTTCTCAGATTGTTCAGATGTGGGGGCTTCCAGAGAGAGATCTCATGGCCTCTCATCTAAACAAGAAACTTCCCAGATACCTGTCCAGGTCCAGGGATGTTCAGGCGGAAGCAGTGGATGCGCTGACACTTCCTTGGTGTTATCAACCTGCTTACATCTTCCCGCCTCTAGTTCTCCTTCCAAGAGTGATTTCCAAAATCATCATGGAACAGTCTTTTGTGTTGCTGGTGGCTCCAGCATGGCCACACAGGTTTTGGTATGCGGATCTGGTTCGGATGTCCAGTTGCCCGCCTTGGCCACTTCCGTTGCGGCCGTACCTATTTTCTCAAGGTCCGTTTTTCCATCAGGATCTCAAATCATTAAATTTGAAGGTATGGAAATTGAACGCTTAGTTCTAAGTCATAGAGATTTTTCTCATTCAGTGATGAATACTATGTTACAAGCTCGTAAATCTGTCTCTAGGAAGATTTATTATAGAGTTTGGAAGACTTACATTTCATGGTGTTCTTCTCATAAATTCTCCTGGCATTCTTTTAGAATTCCTAGAATTTTGCAGTTTCTTCAGGATGGTCTGGATAAGGGTTTGTCTGCAAGTTCCTTGAAAGGACAAATCTCCGCTCTTTCTGTTTTATTTCACAGAAAAATTGCTATATTTCCTGATATACACTGTTTTGTACAGGCTTTAGTTCGTATTAAGCCTGTCATTAAGTCAATTTCTCCTCCTTGGAGTCTTAATTTGGTTCTGAGGGCTTTACAGGCTCCTCCATTTGAACCTATGCATTCTTTGGACATTAAACTACTTTCTTGGAAAGTGTTGTTCCTTTTGGCTATCTCTTCTGCTAGAAGAGTTTCTGAGCTATCTGCTCTTTCTTGTGAGTCTCCTTTTCTGATTTTTCTTCAGGATAAGGCAGTTTTGCGGACTTCTTTTCAATTTTTACCTAAGGTTGTGAGTTCTAACAACATTAGTAGAGAAATTGTTGTCCCTTCTTTATGTCCTAATCCTAAGAATTCTTTGGAGAGATCCTTACATTCTTTGGATGTGGTAAGAGCTTTGAAATATTATGTGGAAGCTAATAAAAATTTCAGGAAGACTTCTAGTCTATTTGTTTTATTTTCTGGTCCTAGGAAAGGTCAGAAAGCTTCTGCTGTTTCCTTGGCTTCTTGGTTGAAACTTTTGATTCATCAAGCTTATTTGGAGTCGGGTCAAACCCTGCCTCAGAGAATTACAGCTCATTCTACTAGATCAGTCTCTACTTCATGGGCTTTTAAGAATGAAGCTTCAGTCGATCAGATTTACAAAGCAGCCACTTGGTCCTCTTTGCATACATTTACTAAATTCTACCATTTTGATGTATTTGCTTCTTCGGAAGCTGTTTTTGGTAGAAAAGTTCTTCAGGCAGCTGTTTCAGTTTGATTCTTCTGCTTTTTGATTTAAGTTTTTTTCTTTCAAAAGTGAAAATAAACTTATTTTTGGGTTATGGATTATTTTCTCAGCGGAATATGGCTGTTTTTGTTTTAGTCCCTCCCTCTCTAGTGACTCTTGAGTGGAAGACTCCACATCTTGGGTATTGATATCCCATATGTCACTAGCTCATGGACTCTTGCCAATTACATGAAAGAAAACATAATTTATGTAAGAACTTACCTGATAAATTCATTTCTTTCATATTGGCAAGAGTCCATGAGGCCCACCCTTTTTATGGTGGTTATGATTTTTTGTATAAAGCACAATTATTTCCAAATTTCCTTTCTACTCCTTTTTTTTATCACCCCACTGCTTGGAATTCGTTAAACTGAATTGTGGGTGTGGTGAGGGGTGTATTTATAGGCATTTTGAGGTTTGGGAAACTTTGCCCCTCCTGGTAGGATTGTATATCCCATATGTCACTAGCTCATGGACTCTTGCCAATATGAAAGAAATGAATTTATCAGGTAAGTTCTTACATAAATTATGTTTTTTTTTCTTCCCCTACTGAAGCCTAATTGTTGCATTCTGTTTAATAGAACAATATCAAACTTTTGTTAATTAAAATAATTTGCTTTCCTGATACAAATAATAGTTTTAATATTTTTATCATACATGCAGCCAAGGCAAAGGATTTCCGTTATAACTTGTCAGAGGTGCTTCAAGGTAGGAAACCGGAGTCAAAACATTAAATGAATCTTCCTTCCTTCTATTTCTTATCCATATTCCTTTTTACATTGTGCACTTAGTTTTCTTTATTTCTATAAATACATTTTTCCATTGACTCTCATGACTGTTTTCTGTTTCATTCTTTTTCTAAAATGTGGAACAATTATTTGTCTATAGTGAAAATAAATTATGCATTGGTTTGTGTGCCTTTACAAACTTATTCATATCAGTGCAAACAAGCTTAGAGGGACTATAAATGTTAAAACAAAATGTATAACAGCCCTGTAAATTCATAATTAAACTTATTGCATTTTAGTTTTCATTTTACTTCAAAGTTGTAATTATAATCAAGGGTGTGCAGTTCAGCTATTTAGAAGACGACTTAACACCCCAATAGATTTTAAATGTGTGCTGATTGCCCTTTGCTGTTTATTATGATGGCTTTCTGGCACATACTTCACATGCACGGCAACCCCTTGAGTGTGCTGTGTAACATTTATTTTGGTTTTGGCACATTCTGGTTGGCTGGACTATATGCCTCTGAATATAAAAATATATACGTCATCAACTGAATATCCTGCAATTTTTATTTACATGGCTATATTTGTAGGACAATTTAATCTATTGAGCTTCATTTTAGTTTACTGTTTACTGTCTTTTTAAACAAATCATATACTGTAGTTATCAGTCTCTATACAGAATATCTAAGCCATTAGCTGCACACTCTAGTGATCTATTTTTATAACTGTCCCTAATTGGCCACAGCAGAGAAGGTAACCTAAGTTACAACATGACAGTGCCCATTGTTTTATAGACACTAAAACTTTTCCACTTTTGTCAATATTTAAAGGGATACTAAACACATTTTTTTTTTCTCTTTAATGATTCAGATAGATCATTCAATTTTAAGCAACTTTCTAATTTACTCCTATTTATCAATTTTTCTTTGTTGTCTTGCTATTTTTATTTGAAAAAGTAGGAAGCTAAGGAGCCGGCCCATTTTGGTTCAGCGCTTGCTGATTTGTGGGGTACATTTAGCCACCAATATGCAAGCGCAATCCAGGTGCTGAACCAAAAACGGGCCGACTCCTTAGCTTAGATTCCTGCTTTTTCAAATAAAGATAGCAAGAAAGATTATAATAGGAGTAAATGAGAAAGTTGCTTAAAATTATATGCTCTCTCTAAATCACGAAAAAAAATTGTGTTTAGAGTCCCTTTAAACGGCTAATGAAATTTTTTAAAATACATCTACGTGTTATTCTCAGGCTAATCTTTTTTTTGAATGCATCATTTTAGCTAAAATGTATTTAGTGTTTTAATGTCCCTTTTAAGCTTTGATTTGACACTTTGCAGAGTAGATTTGTTTCTGAATTGTAAACATATTTGCAAAAATCCATCAAATCTGCTTACAGAAATGTCCTATGGTATTTAGTGTCAGTGTTTTTAGAATGATTGGAGAATCTATTTTAAACATTTTGTCCCTGTAACTAAAATTGAAAGGAGTTCTTGATATCGGTAAATGGTTAATATGATTAAGATTATGCGGATCAGTAAATTTCTGAAAAATAGCTGTTTAGTTATTTTCAAGCTATTTTATAGTGTTAAAGCTATGCTTTTACTGAGACTGTTTAGAATCCTAATTGTTAAAATCCATATTATAGGGACCTTTAAGACATTTTTTATTTATATGTATTGTATATACAGTAACTAAAATCTGCTTTTTAAAAGATTAGCAAACAGAAGGAATTAATATTTAAAGACACAATACTTAAGTTAAACATATTAGAATTGATCAAAATGTTGATATACACACTGTTTGACCAGTTGCAGGAAGAAGATAATTTTAGAACATTATGCAGTGTACACTTCAGCCCCTTGGGAGTTGGGTAGAAATAAATAAATTACAAAAAAATATTGGACTAATATTCTGAGGTATTATAAATAAAGTATGGAACAACTGGGTTAAAAAAAGCACAATTGGATTACAAATATTTTTCAACTATATTTCAGTGTCATGCAATATAAAATAAGATTGCTGACTTCATTGTAAGTCTGATCCATTATTTACCTTGCATTTCTCTAACAGGGAAACTTGGAGATTACGATGCAGATGGGGATGGAGATTTCGACATAGAGGATGCCAAAGTTTTACTAGGCAAGTGCATGATTGTTTGCTTTATGGTGTCTGCAATTTACATTTTTACATTTGCTTAATGAATGTTTGCTCGTGTCATCAAAAAGACTGCATCTAGCGCTAGAAGGCTCTCCTAATGCAAAAATATTAAATGGTTTATAAAGATTAGAATTGTAATGCACCCTGGTGAAATATGGTCAAGTGTAATGCATCTAATTTACCTTGTGTGTGCTAATTCATTTCTATTTTTTGCCTTTTGAGTTCTGACATTTTATATTATTTTTTATATTATTTTTTTTTAAACCACACATAGCAGCTGTGATCTGTAGCTTTTCAAACACATACACTTAAACATTGTAATGTTTTCCATTCTTTTGAATTTATTTTCATGCTTTGACTATATGGTTGTTTATGTTGCCAAAGAGCTGTGTGTGTGTGTATATATATAAAAATTAGGGATGCACCGAAATATTGGCCACAGAAACGCTTTGGCCGAAAATGGCATTTTTGGCTATTTCGGTTTTTTTTTTTTTTTTTTTTTGCTTGTTATTTTCGGTAAAATTGTGTAGCATGTTTCAAATTTGATGCTAGCCTAGAGCTGCTGTTTAAGTTCATTACTTGACTTACTGTTCTGCATATGAGTTTTCTAAGACTATACTTTATTTGGATAATTGGTAAAAAAAAAAAAAAAGCTTGTTAAATATGATTCTGTTACATAGAAGTAAATGAAGAATAATACAGTATATTGATATTATTTTAAGTAGGGATGCACCAAAATTTTGGTCGCAGAAACATTTTGGCCAAAAATGGCATTATTTTTTTGCCTGTTTTTTTTGTGTATAGCATATTATTGTTTTAAGATATTTTTTTCTCATTTTAGTGTATTACTTTCAATAAAAATGTGGGCTTTTTTTATTGGCTCCAATTATGGAATTTTTTTTTATTTTTAAAAAAAAATACATTTTCGTTATTTTCGGCCAAGTGCATCCCGGATTTTAGGTTTTCGGTCTAGAATTTCCATTTCGGTACACCACACACACCACACACACACACCACACACACACACCACACACACACACCACACACACACACCACACACACACCACACACACACCACACACACACCACACACACACCACACACCACACACCACACACCACACACCAAACACACACACACACACCACACACACACACACCACACACACACACACCACACAAACACATGCACATATATATATATATATATATATATATATATATATATATATATATATATATATAAAAATGTATTTTGCATGTCTTTGGTATTTTGTGCAAAAAAATAAATTCTGTTTTATCATATTTTGTTTTCCTTGTGTATGTGTGACTTTTATGCATGTATATTTAACCTTTTTCATTTTTTCATCCAGTATTTTTCAGTATGTGGTTGCATTTGTGGAACATATTACCAGTAGACCACTGTTAGTTTTTTCCCCCCATTTCATCCAGAGTCAGTATGTTTAGGGGGCTATTGTGGGTAATTTATCTCAGGTTTGTGCTTTGTTGAATTTAATCAGAAAATTGGTACCATGTCCCTATCAAATAGAATCCCCTATTACTCAGTGTAATTTATTTGTAGCTCAGCATTGTTATTCATTGAAGCTTCCATACAGTCCACAGCTTAATACTGCTGCATACAACATGACAACAGCCTTTTCTTTCATGTAATTAACAAGAGTCCATGAGCTAGTGACGTATGGGATATACATTCCTACCAGGAGGGGCAAAGTTTCCCAAACCTTAAAATGCCTATAAATACACCCCTCACCACACCCACAAATCAGTTTTACAAACTTTGCCTCCAAGGGAGGTGGTGAAGTAAGTTTGTGCTAGATTCTACGTTGATATGCGCTCCGCAGCAAGTTGGAGCCCGGTTTTCCTCTCAGCGTGCAGTGAATGTCAGAGGGATGTGAGGAGAGTATTGCCTATTGAATGCAGTGATCTCCTTCTACGGGGTCTATTTCATAAGGTTCTCTGTTATCGGTCGTAGAGATTCATCTCTTACCTCCCTTTTCAGATCGACGATATACTCTTATATTTACCATTTCCTCTACTGATTCTCGTTTCAGTACTGGTTTGGCTTTCTACAAACATGTAGATGAGTGTCCTGGGGTAAGTAAGTCTTATTTTCTGTGACACTCTAAGCTATGGTTGGGCACTTTATTTATAAAGTTCTAAATATATGTATTCAAACATTTATTTGCCTTGACTCAGAATGTTCAACTTTCCTTATTTCCAGACAGTCAGTTTCATATTTGGGATTATGCTTTAATTATCATATTTTTCTTACCTCAAAAATTTGACTTTTTTCCCTGTGGGCTGTTAGGCTCGCGGGGGCTGAAAATGCTTCATTTTATTGCGTCATTCTTGGCGCGGACTTTTTTGGCGCAAAAATTCATTTCCGTTTCCGGCGTCATACGTGTCGCCGGAAGTTGCGTCATTTTTTTGACGTTATTTTGCGCCAAAGATGTCGGCGTTCCGGATGTGGCGTCATTTTTGGCGCCAAAAGCATTTAGGCGCCAAATAATGTGGGCGTCTTATTTGGCGCCAAAAAATATGGGCGTCGCTTTTGTCTCCACATTATTTCAGTCTCATTTTTTCATTTGCTTCTGGTTGCTAGAAGCTTGATGTTTGGCATTTTTTTCCCATTCCTGAAACTGTCTTATAAGGAATTTGATCTATTTTGCTTTATATGTTGTTTTTTCTCTTACATATTGCAAGATGTCTCACGTTGCATCTGAGCCAGAAGATACTACAGGAAAACCTCTGCCTGCTGGATCTACCAAAGCTAAGTGTATCTGCTGTAAACTTTTGGTAGCTATTCCTCCAGCTGTTGTTTGTATTAAATGTCATGACAAACTTGTTAATGCAGATAATATTTCCTTTAGTGATGTACCATTGCCTGTTGCAGTTCCCTCAACATCTAAGGTGCAGAATGTTCCTGATAACATAAGAGATTTTGTTTCTGAATCCATAAAGAAGGCTTTGTCTGTTATTTCTCCTTCTAGTAAACGTAAAAAGTCTTTTAAATCTTCTCTCTCTACAGATGAATTTTTAAATGAACACCATCATTCTGATTCTTTGGACTCTTCTGGTTCAGAGGATTCTGTCTCAGAGATTGATGCTGATAAATCTTCATATTTATTTAAGATGGAATTTATTCGCTCTTTACTTAAAGAAGTACTAATTGCTTTAGAAATAGAGGATTCTAGTCCTCTTGATACTAATTCTATACGTTTGGATAAGGTTTTTAAAGCTCCTGCGGTTATTCCAGAAGTCTTTCCTGTTCCTAATGCTATTTCTGCAGTAATTGCTAAGGAATGGGATAGATTGGGTAATTCATTTACTCCTTCTAAACGTTTTAAGCAATTATATCCTGTTCCGCCTGACAGATTAGAATTTTGGGACAAAATCCCTAAAGTTGATGGGGCTATTTCTACCCTTGCTAAACGTACTACCATTCCTACATCAGATGGTACCTCGTTTAAGGATCCTTTAGATAGAAAAATTGAATCTTTTCTAAGAAAAGCTTATCTATGTTCAGGTAATCTTCTTAGACCTGCTATATCATTGGCTGATGTTGCTGCAGCTTCAACTTTTTGGTTGGAAACTCTAGCGCAACAAGTAACAAATCGTGATTCTCATGATATTATTATTCTTCTCCAGCATGCTAATAATTTCATCTGTGATGCCATTTTTGATATTATTAGAGTTGATGTTAGATTTATGTCTCTGGCTATCTTAGCCAGAAGAGCTTTATGGCTTAAGACTTGGAATGCTGATATGGCTTCTAAATCAACTCTACTTTCCATTTCTTTCCAGGGAAACAAATTATTTGGTTCTCAGTTGGATTCTATTATTTCAACTGTTACTGGTGGGAAAGGAACTTTTTTACCACAGGATAAAAAGTCTAAAGGTAAAAACAGGGCTAACAATCGTTTTCGTTCCTTTCGTTTCAACAAAGAACAAAAGCCTGATCCTTCGTCCTCAGGAGCAGTTTCAGTTTGGAAACCATCTCCAGTCTGGAATAAATCCAAGCCTGCTAGAAAGGCAAAGCCTGCTTCTAAGTTCACATGAAGGTACGGCCCTCATTCCAGTTCAGCTGGTAGGGGGCAGGTTACGTTTTTTCAAAGAAATTTGGATCAGTTCTGTTCACAATCTTTGGATTCAGAACATTGTTTCAGAAGGGTACAGAATTGGTTTCAAGATGAGACCTCCTGCAAAGAGATTTTTTCTTTCCCATGTCCCAGTAAATCCAGTGAAAGCTCAAGCATTTCTGAATTGTGTTTCAGATCTAGAGTTGGCTGGAGTAATTATGCCAGTTCCAGTTCCGGAACAGGGGATGGGGTTTTATTCAAATCTCTTCATTGTACCAAAGAAGGAGAATTCCTTCAGACCAGTTCTGGATCTAAAATTATTGAATCGTTATGTAAGGATACCAACATTCAAGATGGTAACTGTAAGGACTATATTGCCTTTTGTTCAGCAAGGGAATTATATGTCCACAATAGATTTACAGGATGCATATCTGCATATTCCGATTCATCCAGATCATTATCAGTTCCTGAGATTCTCTTTTCTAGACAAGCATTACCAATTTGTGGCTCTACCGTTTGGCCTTGCTACAGCTCCAAGAATTTTCACAAAGATTCTCGGTGCCCTTCTGTCTGTAATCAGAGAACAGGGTATTGTGGTATTTCCTTATTTGGACGATATCTTGGTACTTGCTCCGTCTTTACATTTAGCAGAGTCTCATACGAATCGACTTGTGTTGTTTCTTCAAGATCATGGTTGGAGGATCAATTTACCAAAAAGTTCTTTGATTCCTCAAACAAGGGTAACCTTTCTGGGTTTCCAGATAGATTCAGTGTCCATGACTTTGTCTTTAACAGACAAGAGACGTCTAAAATTGATTACAGCCTGTCGAAACCTTCAGTCTCAATCTTTCCCTTCGGTAGCCTTATGCATGGAAATTCTAGGTCTTATGACTGCTGCATCGGACGCGATCCCCTTTGCTCGTTTTCACATGCGACCTCTTCAGCTCTGTATGCTGAACCAATGGTGCAGGGATTACACGAAGATATATCAGTTAATATCTTTAAAACCGATTGTTCGGCACTCTCTAACGTGGTGGACAGATCACCATCGTTTAATTCAGGGGGCTTCTTTTGTTCTTCCGACCTGGACTGTAATTTCAACAGATGCAAGTCTCACAGGTTGGGGAGCTGTGTGGGGATCTCTGACGGCACAAGGAGTTTGGGAATCTCAGGAGGTGAGATTACCGATCAATATCTTGGAACTCCGTGCAGTTTTCAGAGCTCTTCAGTTTTGGCCTCTTCTGAAGAGAGAATCGTTCATTTGTTTTCAGACAGACAATGTCACAACTGTGGCATACATCAATCATCAAGGAGGGACTCACAGTCCTCTGGCTATGAAAGAAGTATCTCGAATTTTGGTTTGGGCGGAATCCAGCTCCTGTCTAATTTCTGCGGTTCATATCCCAGGTGTAGACAATTGGGAAGCGGATTATCTCAGTCGCCAAACGTTGCATCCGGGCGAATGGTCTCTTCACCCAGAGGTATTTCTTCAGATTGTTCAAATGTGGGGGCTCCCAGAGATAGATCTGATGGCCTCTCATCTAAACAAGAAACTTCCCAGGTATCTGTCCAGATCCCGGGATCCTCAGGCGGAGGCAGTGGATGCATTATCACTTCCTTGGAAGTATCATCCTGCCTATATCTTTCCGCCTCTAGTTCTTCTTCCAAGAGTAATCTCCAAGATTCTGAGGGAATGCTCGTTTGTTCTGCTAATAGCTCCGGCATGGCCTCACAGGTTTTGGTATGCGGATCTTGTCCGGATGGCATCTTGCCAACCATGGACTCTTCCGTTAAGACCAGACCTTCTGTCTCAAGGTCCTTTTTTCCATCCGGATCTGAAATCCTTAAATTTAAAGGTATGGAGATTGAACGCTTGATTCTTGGTCATAGAGGTTTCTCTGACTCCGTGATTAATACTATGTTACAGGCTCGTAAATCTGTATCTCGAGAGATATATTATAGAGTCTGGAAGACTTATATTTCTTGGTGTCTTTCTCATCATTTTTCTTGGCATTCTTTTAGAATACCGAGAATTTTACAGTTTCTTCAGGATGGTTTAGATAAGGGTTTGTCCGCGAGTTCTTTGAAAGGACAAATCTCCGCTCTTTCTGTTCTTTTTCACAGAAAGATTGCTATTCTTCCTGATATTCATTGTTTTGTACAAGCTTTGGTTCGTATAAAACCTGTCATTAAGTCAATTTCTCCTCCATGGAGTTTGAATTTGGTTTTGGGAGCTCTTCAAGCTCCTCCGTTTGAACCTATGCATTCATTGGACATTAAATTACTTTCTTGGAAAGTTTTGTTCCTTTTGGCCATCTCTTCTGCTAGAAGAGTTTCTGAATTATCTGCTCTTTCGTGTGAGTCTCCTTTTCTGATTTTTCATCAGGATAAGGCGGTGTTGCGAACTTTTACCTAAAGTTGTGAATTCCAACAACATTAGTAGAGAAATTGTGGTTCCTTCATTATGTCCTAATCCTAAGAATTCTAAGGAGAAATCATTGCATTCTTTGGATGTTGTTAGAGCTTTGAAATATTATGTTGAAGCTACGAAATCTTTCCGTAAGACTTCTAGTCTATTTGTTATCTTTTCCGGTTCTAGGAAAGGCCAGAAAGCTTCTGCCATTTCTTTGGCATCTTGGTTGAAATCTTTAATTCATCTTGCCTATGTTGAGTCGGGTAAAATTCCGCCTCAAAGAATTACAGCTCATTCTACTAGGTCAGTTTCTACTTCCTGGGCGTTTAGGAATGAAGCTTCGGTTGACCAGATCTGCAAAGCAGCAACTTGGTCCTCTTTGCATACTTTTACTAAATTCTACCATTTTGATGTATTTTCTTCTTCTGAAGCAGTTTTTGGTAGAAAAGTTCTTCAGGCAGCGGTTTCAGTTTGAATCTTCTGCTTATGTTTTTTGTTAAACTTTATTTTGGGTGTGGATTATTTTCAGCAGGAATTGGCTGTCTTTATTTTATCCCTCCCTCTCTAGTGACTCTTGTGTGGAAAGATCCACATCTTGGGTAGTCATTATCCCATACGTCACTAGCTCATGGACTCTTGTTAATTACATGAAAGAAAACATAATTTATGTAAGAACTTACCTGATAAATTCATTTCTTTCATATTAACAAGAGTCCATGAGGCCCACCCTTTTTTGTGGTGGTTATGATTTTTTTGTATAAAGCACAATTATTCCAATTCCTTATTTTATATGCTTCGCACTTTTTTTCTTATCACCCCACTTCTTGGCTATTCGTTAAACTGATTTGTGGGTGTGGTGAGGGGTGTATTTATAGGCATTTTAAGGTTTGGGAAACTTTGCCCCTCCTGGTAGGAATGTATATCCCATACGTCACTAGCTCATGGACTCTTGTTAATATGAAAGAAATGAATTTATCAGGTAAGTTCTTACATAAATTATGTTTTTCATTAATGAAGTTAGACTTTGTCCTGTTTTTTAAACCTTTATGGCAATTTTTTAACTTCCAGGATCTGTAGAACTGAGAATAAAAATACTGATTTTTAGAACATGTATCTTTTTGGATTTAATTCTGGAAACACATTTAAGTGTAGCTAAAAAAAATAGTTATAATATTATACTTTTTACCTCTGTGATTACCTTGTATCTATGCCTCTGCAAACTGCCCCCTTATTTCAGTTCTTTTGACAGACTTGCATTTTTAGCCAATCATTGCTGACTCCTAGGAGCTTCACGTGCCTGAGCTCAATGTTATCTATATGAAACACATGAACTAACGTCCTCTAGTGGTGAAAAACTGTCAAAAGGCTTTCAGATTAGAGGCAGTCTTCAAGGTCTAAGTAATTAGCACATGAAGTTTTAGTTTTCAACTAAGAATACCAAGAGAACAAAGCAAAATTGGTAATAAAAGTAAACTGGAAAGTTGTTTAAAATTACATGCCCTATTTAAATCATGAAAGATTTTTTTTTTACTTTACTGTCCCTTTTTAATTGAAATAAAAAAAAAAGAAATTTTTACCCATATTTTTAGTTTTGTTCATCTCTTGATTGAAGCAGATTTTGAGACTAGAGGCCATTCTGGGATCAAGCAGTAACTGCTAAGCAAAGCCTAAAAAGCCTGGTTCTATGGTTAGTCCCGTGAAAATTCTCCCCCCCCCCCCCAAATGTGCTTTTGACAGAGGAAAGCTTTCCTGAATTATTAGACTGGTCTAGTCCTCCAAAGAGTGGGGGGGGGGGGGAATAGTCTGCCCTTAAAATACCCCCTAATAACAAGAGAAATGCAACCGTTCATTTTGTCTGTCTAGAGGACAAGACTGGTACTTCTGTGACAAGTGGGAAAAGGTTGTGTTTTGGGTGAGCATCTTCCTGCTGGGCAAGCTAATTCAGATGCGTTAGTTTTCCTTCCATAAGGCAGGGAGAGTCCACAACTTTACTGTTGGGAAATACAACACCTAGCCACCAGGATAGGAGGCAGAGGCTTAAATATCCCTCCCACTTCCACCATCCCCCAGTCATTCTTTGCCTTTCGTCACTATAGGAGGTGGCAGAGAAGTGTCAGAAGATTTGGATAATCCTGTAATGGGTATGTTCCTGTCAGGCTTACGTGTCAATTCCTGAAATCAGAAGAAGTTAAATAATTAAGACCACAACTGCAGGTTAGATTTTTGTGTTTGAATGGGGGAATGTTGAACACTGTATCTGAAGGGGAAACAATTACATATAGCTACAGTGCTCTTTCATTCACCTTCCATATAATATGCGGTAATGCTGACTTAACAACTGAGATAGCAGACCTTATATCTTTGCACAGAGCAAGTCGAGCTAACCGTAGATAGGGAAAACAGAAAGTAAACCTGTTTTAACTAAACAGAATAAAGTCACTGTTGTAAGCTGTCACTGTGGAACATGAAAGGTTAATCAGTCTCTCTACTGAGTGAAATTAGTCGGTTAACATGCTAAGGTTCAATCTGCATACTTTGAATTTACTTCTTGAGTTTGTAAGAGTTATCCTTTTGGTCAGATGAAATTTACTGCTAGACAGGAGATATTTCCGGTTAATAATAGTAGCGTGTGAATCCGGAATAGTTTGTGTAAGATACAGTGGATTATGGCACTTACCGGTAAGCACACCAAAGTTTTAGTTTAGAGGAGATGAGAGTAGTAGGAGATGTCTTTGCAGCAGGATTGCACTATGCAAAGCTAGGGTTTCCCGATATCGCGTGTAGTTCCGGTGGCGTGTGACGTCACAGCAGAAACACTACAGCCGGGAGCTTCTAACTGTGGTCAGTCGTTAGCTTTGTTTAGGTGCTTGTGAGCAAGTGTTGCGAGTAGGCGGCACAAGAATTCCAAGCTGGTGTCAATTAGTGGGCTAATCATTTATAGGATAAGAAAAGCAATGATCACGATATGAGGTGCAAGGATCTAGAGGCCAAAGGATAAGTAGAGAACAAGGTCCGGCACAGATATGACAGTTCCCTGTAAGAATGGACTGGAGTTTTAAGTAATCATGTCAACCTCTCAGTGAGAGTATTGATAAAATTTAGAGTCTGGAGACTGTGTGTTTTTTGGCTTGGAAAAAACAGGTTTCACTTTTTGTTTTTGAAGTGTTGCTCAGTTAATAATAGCTTAGCGCCCTTTTTCATAGCAGTGGAAGTCATGTCTTACGCACCATGTGACCGGGTGCAGTCTCTTTCATTTCCTAAGATCCTGCTACAGACCTCATTCCTGAGGAGAGCGTTTTCACAGTTAGCTGTCTGGGTCTAGGAGGTGGTGAGTGCGACAGCTATTGGGAGTATTAAGGTGCAGTTTTTTAAATAAAAGTGTTTCCTTTTTGTTTGTCCTTCTGTGGGAATATATAAAGCTATGGAGGACTCTGATACTACATTAGACAGTTCTGCTCCTTCTGTACTGATAATAATTACTATTTATATTGTGAGGAGGCCATGGTTTGCCTGCCTGCTGAATTTTGTTCCATTTGCCTGAACACTATTCTAAAGTCTAAGGAGGGAGACAAGCCTACTAATACTCATAGCGCTATTAGCCCTTCTGAGCTGTCTACTTCTCAGGAATCTGGGTTCTGAGAAATTGCTACTCTTTCTACATTACCTGCTCCACATGCAGTTCCCTGCAGCTCAACTAATCCTCCATCTGGAGCGGGCCTTTTTCCAGAGGACTTTACTGCACAGTTACAGCCAGCGGTGTCTGCGGCCCTGAGTGCCTTACCTCGCTCTAACAAATGCAAGAGAAAGGTTAAACATAGTTCTCCTGACCTAGAGTCATCTAATTTTTTATCGGATTTAGCTACTATATCCCAGCTATCAGAGGATGAGTTATCCTCTGTAGCTTCAGAAGGTGAACTTTTTGAGTCGGAGATTTCAGTTTCTAGTCTTGGTCTGCAGATATATGACTTCTAAATCCAGGCTCCTTTATCTTCCCTTCAAGGTGAAGATTTTATTCGGTCCAGGGCTGGACTCCATTATCTCTATGGTTACCGGCGGGAAAGGTGCCTTCCTACCGCAGGATAAGAATAATAGGCCTAAGGGGCGGCAACTGTCTAATTCTAAGTCACAATGACAGCAATCCTCATCCAAGTCCGAGCAGCCCAAGAGTACTTGGAAGCCGGTTCACTCCTGGAAGAAGTCCAAACAGACTAAGAAGCCCGCCGAGAACAAATCAGCATGAAGGGGCGGCCCCTGATCCGGGATCGGATTGAGTAGTGGGCAGACTCTTTTCTCAGATGCTTGGTTCCAGGATGTACAGGACCCTTGGGTCCTGGAGGTTGTATCTCAAGGATACAGGATAGGATTCAAGTCTCATCTGCCCAGGGGCAGATTCCTACTCTAAAAAGGAAAAAAAGCGGTAGTGTATCTAATCTAGAAACTGAGTGACTCAAACTCTGCCACCTACAGGTTAACAAATTATCCCAAACTAATTTGTGAAAAAACAAGCAGATACAATAGGAAAAGGTGGCGCAAAAAATGCTGGTTCAGGTATTGCTAAACACAATGCTATTCAAGAGTATTTAATTGTGTTATCAAATAATTAGCAAATACATAAAAGTAATAATATTTAATAAGAAATATTATAAATCAGTCAGTGCATGTATATAGTTGAATTAATAGTGCATAAGCTAATATAAGCTCCAAGTAAGTAACGTAAAAGTTATTTTAATTTAGCACAGTAATTGATAAAAAAAAATATCATAAAATCACACAATTAATATAATAATACACCAGTGAAAAACATTCACACTCTCATCCTTACATAATACTCAGAAATAATGTGTGCTCAGAAAAATCTAAAAAAGCTTTCAGAGCTCTGTATGAAAACTATGTGATGGTAAAAAGTATATTGTAATATCTAATTACAAGTGATACATGCTTCCATGTAATATAGGATATTGTTCATACAATCCAGGTAACATCCAAATCTTTCCGTTTAAAAATAAATTTCTGTTCGATATAGAATCCTATATGTAGAGTTAAATATTTTAGGACACAAAAGTACAGGGATTCAAATTACACAGTGTCTAGAGTTAGACTTCACTGTGCGAATGTGCTTCATAAAAAATCATTCAATGATTGGTCTCAATAGTACCTTATCACTCAGCTGTCTGTGAGTGCCGTTAGTGTAATCAGATGTTCCTTGCTATATACCGTGAACAGATTATTTGGCTGCTTTGTAAGCACCTTATGTCCCCCTGTGCCTTACCATTCAGCTCTATAGTGGACTCCGTTTGTAACTTTTAATGCTCCTTCTTAGTAACAGCTTGATTTGAAATATATCCTATATACCCAGAACTCCAAGAAAATACAAAGATTTTTACACTCAACTGTTTCAACTGCCCTCTGCAGCCTTCTGGAAGACAGTTTCTTCATTATATTTCACCTACCAAGTTGTTTTTTATTGTATGTGTTTGTATATTTAGTGGTAATTATTTTTATTTTCTTATTTTAAATTTATATATTACCATGGCTTTGTAATTACAGGCTGTGCTAGTCATAATTTGCATACCTCTAGCACATTGCATATTTTATCAACTTTATGTCTGCCCATTATGTTAAGTTAGTTTAAGCAGCTCTGGCCCATATATCTGTCTATTTATTTGTTTAATGGTTTTATTTCACCCCCTTGTATACCTTAGTCTTATCTCTGTAATATTTTGATCTTTTGTTGCTTGAATGACCCTTAGCTCAAATGTCCATAAATGCACCCTCCCATTCATTTAAAACTCATCATGACCCTAATATATCTTTCTCCTTCAGCTTGATTTAAAATATATCCTGCCCCAAGAAAATACAAAGATTTTTACACTCGGCTGTTTCAACTGCCCTCTGCTAATTAACAGGTAGCCTTCTGGAAGACAGTTTCCCACCCACCCCAAGCTCATTTCCTCATTTCTAGATAGTCTCCCACACAACTTTCATTCTCCTGAAATGACAAGTGCAAACACTGATCAGCACATCCTTCCATTCACTTAACCCTATAGAATACATACCCTCTTTCCCTACAAGTAGCTATATATCACACATCAATATTATATACTTTTTATTTCTTTTTAATTTTTTTTAATATTTGTGTTTTATTTTCAAATACACACACCTCATACCACTAACATGAATCCAAATATGACCATACTGTTATTCGTGATAATCCTTTTCTCACTCCAATTTCGTTCACATCACTACCGCCATAAGAAAACACCTCAAGCTGGAAAACAAATTATCATACACTACTAATCTGGATTCCTCCAATCACAGCTTCCCCCCAGGGTAGTCATTGCCTAAGGCCATGCTGTGATTGGAGGAAGTCGGATTAGTCATTGCTGACGTGTGAATAGAGGATCTCTGGGTGGGGGAAGCTGCTGTATCAGTGAAAAGAAAAAAAAGGTGTTTTTTTTTTTTTAACAAAACGGCTGCTTTTGTAAACTGGAGCTTGTAGTTATGTTTATGCATAGTAAAAATCACTTTGCAATATACTTTAATTTGTTATTTTGTCCCTTTTTCATATAATTTCTCTGAAAATATTTTTTTTATTCATTCTGAGAATTGTAAGTACACACTGCAGACTTCACAAGCCTAACTCTACTGCTACATAGTTGTCCCTATTTGGCCTCAGCAGAGCTGAAAAGATTCTGTAAAGCTTATGGAAGTTTTGGTACACAAGTGACGGTGACAAGACTTATCAACTTTAGTAACAAGCCTGGAATGGTTCTTCTTAATAAGGCAAGTGTTAGGGGCCTATGAAAACACTTGTTGCAACATTATTTTACTCTATTTTGGAAAACATAATTTCTATTGTCCATAGTTGATACAGGGCTAATACATTGGAGTGCACATTTGAAGGGCAGTGGAGAACTTGAGGCAACAGTACCTTTTTAACCTTTTTTTTTTGAATGTACATGCCCTTTACTAATATATTTAGGTAAATCATTGCTTGTATGCCCCTTTAGCTAAAAAATGCTATTGTAATGTCTTTACCAAATAGAGATACAGGTCAAAACTAGATGCTATGTATGTATCTAGTTAACACCACAATGCTCCAGTTAAAGGGATGAGACCCAACATTTTCTTTTATGATTCAGATACAGCATAAAATTTTAAACAACTTTCCAGTTTAATTCTATTTTCAAATTTGCTTCTTTATCTTGCTATTCTTTGTTGACAAAGCAGCAATACACTACAGGAAGCTAGCTGAACACATCAGATGAGCCAATCACATGAGACATGTGTGCAACCACCAATCGTCGGCTCACTCACACAAGTGCATTGCTGCTTCTGAACCTACCGTATGATTTTCAGTTAAGGATACTAAGACAACAAAGCAAATCAGATAAGAGGTGAATAGGAACGTTGTTTAAAATTGCATGCTCTAGCAGAATTTTGACTTAAAGGGACATGAAACCCACATTTTTTCTTTCATGATTTAGAAATAGAATGCATTTTTAAACATTTTTCTAATTTACTTCTATTATCTAATTTGTTCTCTTGATATTCTTTGCTGAAAAGCATATTTAGATATGCTCAATAGCTGCTGATTGGTTGCTGCACATAGAAGCTTGGCTCACCCATGTGCATCGCTTTTTCTTCAAATAAGGATATCTAAAAAATGAAAGCAAAATAAATAATAGGAGTACATTGTAATGTTGTTTAAATTTGTATGTTCTATCTGAATCATGAAAGAAAGATTTGGTGTTTAGTGGCCCTTTAAGATACCAAGAGAATGAACAAAATTTGATAATAGGAGAAAATTAGAAAGTTGCTTAAAATTGCATTCTCTATCTGAATCATAAAAGAAAAAAAATTGGGTTCATTGTCCCTTTAAAACTCCTTATTTGCTTTCAGTATTATTAATAAAAATGTGAGATATTTCTGCATGTAAAACACCAGCATGTTGCACCTCCTAATGTCTTCATAGCAGCTCTGTATTCCATTCTATCTTTTTCTTAACTTTTTTTGTTTAAACCTCCTTATTTCATTCACTTCCAGTTATTTGACCGTACCCTTCATAGAGCTGTCCTCATCTTACCTCTTGTTTCTGCCTAACTACACTTTATTTTTCTCTCTTCTCCTTTTCCCCTTTATTCTCGTGTAGGCCTGACCAAAGATGGCAGTAGTGTGAATATTGATTCTCTTGAGGAGGTCCTTAATATTTTAGCTGAGGAAAGCTCTGATTGGTTTTATGGCTTCCTTTCATTTCTGTATGATGTAATGACTCCTTTTGACATGGTAGAAGAGGAGGACATCGAGTCCGCAGAAGATGTTGATGGTACGTCACAGAACGAAGGGGTTCAGGGAAAAAAGACCTGTGTCATTTTGGATTTGCAAAACCAGTAGTTTTCTGGAACCTCTCAAGTGTTCTTTTTTTTTTTTATCCCCCACCCCCCAAAGATAAAGCAAAAATATTTGGGGTCTATTCGACAGTGTGGAGAGAACGGGCTCTGAGCTACTGAAATGTTATTTATCGCAAGCCTTTGGGCAAAGGGAAAACATAGGAAGACAATGGTGCAGAATGTGCCAATACAAAGTGCAAAGTCTTCTGGTATGTTTTTACCTGCATTTAATTTTGCATATTTGTCTCTAGGTTGCTGCCTATACTAACTGCATTTCATCGTGGCTGAGTATGTGCAACTAGGACTATCTGTGAGGCTACTTATTTATTCTTTCCCAAAGAATTTATATTTGTTTTCTGTGGGTTCCAACAGGTTATGAAGTGCTGCATTCTAAAAAGAGACAACAAATATTGGGAGCCAGTGAGCCACGCCACCTACATTTTTAGCTTTGCTATTAACTTTTGTGACTTTCTCTTCATATATTCATATAAAAATGCATTCCCTGACTGGCTCCTATATTTCAAACTATTTTGTAAACCCCTGCTCTAAAATGTGGCTATGCACAGATTAGAACATTCCTGTCTTCATCAAGGCAAGCAAGCATTTTTTTAAAAAAATTATTTAATGGAATTTATTCTTAGAATAAATATATAAATAAGTAATAAAAAAGGCACCAACCTTCTACTTTGCTTGACTGATACCTGCTCACTGCACAGTGGAAAAGATATTTTCATTCCAAAGTTTTAACTTATGCCAAATGCTCTTTTCAACAATTTTCGTGATTTATATGAACAATGAAAAAACAGTAATTATTTCTAAGTTAAATACAATTGAAAGTCTTCATTTCCCCGATTGTGATGTTTTTAAAGAACTATACTTTTATGTTTGTTGATTAGTAGGTCAGGAAAATAACCTTTTCCTTTTAAAAATTACATTTGTAAAAAAGAAATAAAATCTTAAAACTGCTCTTGTTTGAGTCTACTTGATTTTAGAAAGTGTTTCATGTTTTAACTTGATTAATTTTGCACTTAAGACTATATTATTATTAAATAATAGAACCAGCTTAAAATCCATACTCAAGTTTAAAGGGACATTCTTTTTCATAAATGGAATGTTTTATTGTGTTAGAACATGTTGTCATTTTTTGTACGTAACTTACTTTAGCTTACCGTAGGTCTTAAACCCTGGAAAAACTTTAATGGCACCTGAAACTTAGTTTTAAACTTATAGAATTAAGGAGGAGTTAAATTTCAAACCACTTTTTCCATATATTTTTTTAAATTACTTTGTTCTATTTATATACTTTATTGAAGAGCGCACCTAGACAAGCAGGAGCCCGTGTGTTTTTTGAGCACTGTGTGACTGCAGTGTTTATGACCATGTTTTTGCAATATTATACATTGAGTGCTATTAGGCAACAATGATTGCAACAGTGTTTGTAACAATGTATGTCACGGACAGGGTTGTACCAGTATACCACCAGTGTTAACTAAACCCTCCCTCAACAGTCAATTTACTACACGCAGGGCTAAACGCTAGCCTCTGCCTCCAATGTGCCACATACAGGACTACTTGTCCAGCTGTGACAGTGGGGAGAGTGCAGGCATGAAGGAGTTAACAACAGCACAAGGTCTCCAGCTACAGTGTCCTAATTCCTTACCAAGGCCTATGAGCCACCCAAATTAACACCCAAATCCTACCTAGCCGCCTTATCCCAAATCCTTACCAGGGAATAATAGCCAATCCACATTAATCCCCCAAATCCTGCCTACACTTCCCCAAACATAAACAAAAACCTTATTATTCAGGGCTTTTTAATCTACCCCAAAATTAGAGTTGCAGTAACACATAAAGAAAAACAAATGTGTTAAAATAATACTTTGATAACCTTATTCCCAAACTAATTGAAGGCTTGACTTCAGTTACTAGAGCACAATGACAGATCCGATTTACTTTTGATATTTTAATCTGAAAAAGGGCTTCACAGTGCATACATTTTTTTTAAAAGAAATATATTCATTAAATTAGATGGTAAATAAAAAGGTAATTTAACAATAGACACAGTAATAAAAAAATAAATAAATATATATATATATATATATATATATATATATATATATATATACATACATACATACATACATACATACATACATATACATACATACATACATACATACATATATACACACACACACACACACACACACACACTTTATTACAGAAACCCTAAACTTACAATTTAGAATGAAATCTGTGGAGGCTCCCAAAAACTTTTTCAGATGGTATGGTCCTTGATGTAAGTGTTATGAAGTCTGTGTCAAGCACTATTTTATACCCATTCCAGATCACATGACCCATCTAGGGTTGCCACCTCGACAAAGTTTTCCTGGACACTTAAGAGATGCACATGCTACAGGGTGTGCAGAGGGGAACATGAATTGCACCCCTGTAAAGGACAGACATAGTGATCCTAGACAGCACTTTTCATGTTCCTCCCTGCACACCATGCAGTATGTGTAACTCATAAGGGTCCAGGAAAACATGGCCGAGGTGGCAACCCTAGACCCACCCCAGGGTCTAATTGGTTACTGCCCAGCTAACAGTATCTCACACTGTCATGGTTTAGTCGGTTACATTTGATATATTAGTTTTAGGTAAACAGACCAACACCCCAGTGTGCTCACTACATGAAATTTCCATCTTTATGGGAGGAGAGTCAACTGCTTCATTCATTACTTGTGGGAATTAAGAACCTGGCCACCAGAAGGAGGCAAAGAGACCCCAGCCAAAGACTTAAATACCTCCCCCACTTCCCTCATCCCCCAGTCATTCTTTGCCTTTCGTCACAGGAGGTTGGCAGAGAAGTGTCGGAATATTCAGAAGAAGTCTCTTATGGAGGGTAGTACTATTCGGAATGGGACTGGAGTTTAAACTAGTCCTGTCAGCCTCTCAGTGAGAGCATGGGTGAAAGTCCGAAGATGAAGGTAGTCTTTCTGCAAAACCATCCCCACTCAGATTAACAGCAATATATATATATATATATATATATATATATATATATATATATATATATATATATATATATATATATACACACACATAAGCAATTAACATAGACAAGTTTCGCTGCTTGCTTTCTTCTCTCAAGTCCATGTCAGGAGCGTCGCTACTAACCTGTCACACTTGAAAGGCCGTGTTCCTGTTCCACGGCGTAGATTCTGGTAAGATTGTTTCATTCTATACATATGACAGCGTAAAAAGGGTCACAGTGTGTCTCCTTTTATCTTTATAGAATCAAGGGTTAATACCCCAGGAATGGAGGTTATTGAACAGGGGGGATTTGTGCACTGTTGTGTTTATGCTGCGACATGTGTGAGATGAGGCTCTGTCAATGTGCGAATAGTTGTTTTTTTTTTTTTTTTTAGATATTGGCGCGTCATTTTTTTGGCGTGTTTTCACTTTAGTGCAGGGGCAGTTCCTGCATGGCACTCCATGTGACTGGGTGTGGCCTCTTCAATCTTCCTCTTTCTTGACCGGTGGTTGCAGGAGACTAAGTGTTTTCTCTGTTGTCCGGGTCATAGGAGGTGGTTAGTGCCCCGGCCATTGGGATATAAAGGTGCCATTTAATTTTATTTCTAGTCTGCAATAAAGGCGTAAGCTATGGAGGACTCTGATATGTTAGAGGGTATTCCCTCTTTAATTAAACCTAATAACTGTGTCTATTGTGAGGAGGTCGCGATTGATCTGCCTGCTCAACTCTGTTCCACATGCTTTGATAAGATTGCAATATCTAAAACGAACAAGGTATTTAGTACAACTGAGCTGTACAACGGAGCCGTCCTGCGAGGTGCATTCCCTACATTCATCTCCGATTACACATGCAGCTCCCCAGGCCGATCCTAATCCTCCCGCGGGAGGGGCCCTTTGGCCGCCAGATTTTGCAGAGCAGTTAGACTGCGGTGTCTGTGGCCTTCAATGCTTTACCACGAACTACTAAGCACAACCGAAAGGTGAATCATAGCTATCCGTCCCATTTGTCATCAACTCTGCTGGATGTCTCTAAAAGATTATCCGATGATAAAGACGACTCAGACTCTTAGCAGGACGCTCTTTCTGGGTCGGAATCAGCGACATATAGGCCTCCATTTTCGGAGGAGCCAGATTTTAAATTTAAGATGGAGCATTTGCGCTTCCTGCTAAAAGTAGTGCTAGCTACATTAGAGGTTCCAGAGCCGAAAATGCCAGAGGTAACTTCGATCCCTAAACTAGATAGGGTTTACGAGGACAGGGTGATACCACAGACCTTCCCAGTTCCCATTAAAATTGCTAATATTATTAAAAATAAATGGGAGAAACTTGGCTCATCATTTCCCCCCTCTTCTTCTTTTAAAAAGCTGTTCCCCGCCCCAGACTCGCAGCTCGAGCTGTGGGGGGCCATTCCTAAGGTGGATTGTGCTATTTCCACACTCGCTAATTGGACAACTATCCCGCTGGAGGCTAGCTCTTCTTTCAAGGAGCCCATGGACAAAAAATTGGAGTCTGTTAAGAAAGATGTTCAAACTCACAGGGTTCGTTTTTCAACCAGCAGCGGCAGTTGCTGCAGTGGCTGGAGCCGCTACCTATTGGTGTGACGCTCTGTCAGCTATGGTCGAGGTGGAGACTCCCCTCGAGGAGATAAAGGAACGAATTAAGGCTTTAAGGGTAGCTCATTCGTTAATATGTGATGCAAATATGTAATTATTTGCCTGAATGCCAAGACTTTAGGTTTTTCTATTCTGGCCCATAGGACTCTGTGGTTAAAGTTGTGGTCTGCGGACATGACTTCCAAGTCTATATTACTTTCCCTCCCGTTTTATTCTATGCAAAGGTTCTATTTGGTCCTGGTTTGGACTCTACGGTCACGGGGGCAAGGGTGCTTTCCTACCGCAGGATAAGAAAAACAAGCCTAAGGGTTCTACTTTTTGTCCCTTTCGTTCGGACAAGTCTCATCGCCAGCATCCTGCCGCAAAAACCGAGCAGTCCAAGCGATCTTGGAAACCAGCTCACTCTTGGAACAAGACCAAGCAGAGTAAGAAGCCCGCAGAGACAAAATCAGCATGAAGGGGTGGCCCCCGATCCATCTCTGAATTATGTAGGGGCAGACTATCTTTTTACGGAGGGCTGGATAATAGGCGTTAAAGACCCTTGGGTTCAGGAGGTCATAACCCAGGGCTACAGGGTAGGATTCAAGACTCATCCGCCCAGAGGCAGATTCCTCCTGTCAAATCTATCTTCAAGACCAGAGAAAAAAGACGCATTCCTAGGTTGTGTGAGGGATCTCGCCTCTCTGAGTTATCGCCCCAGTCCCTCTAGCAGAAAGAGGTCTGAGGTACTATTCAAACCTTTTCGTGTTCCCAAAGGAGGGCATATTTCGCCCAATTCTGGACCTAAAGTGCCTAAACAAGTTTCTGTCAGTCCCATCGTTCAAGATGGAGACGATCAGATCGATTCTGCCCCTAGTTCAAGAGTGACAATATATGACTACAATAGACGTGAAGGATGCTTACCTTTACGTACCAATCCACAAGGACCACTTCAAGTTCCTAAGATTCGCATTTCTGGACCAACATTACCAGTTTGTGGCCCTACCATTCGGTCTGGCGACTGCCCCAAGAGTCTTTATGAAGGTTCTGGGAGCACTGCTCAGGATGGGGTGCTGTTTGGGGTGCCCGAAGGGCACAGGGCAGGTGGAGTCGACTGTACCAATATTCTGGAACTTTGAGCGACATTAAACGCTCTGAGGGCTTGGCCCCACCTTGGGTCGTCTTGATTCATCCGATTCCAGTCGGACAACATTACCTTGGTGTCTTACATAAGCCATCGTGGGGGGGGGGGGCGACGACGACGAGGAGCTCCCTAGCCATGAGTGAAGTCTCTTGGATTCTGGAATGGGCAGAGACCCACAAATGTTCGCTCTCAGCGATCCACATTCCGGATGTGGACAACTGGAAATCAGATTTTTTTTCAGCAGACAATCGTTTCATCCGTAGGAATGGTCTCTCCATCCCGAGGTATTTGCGGAGATCTGCAACAGATGGGGGACGCCGGAGATGGACCTCATGGCGTCCAGACTCAACTTCAAGCTATCCAGATACGGGTCGAGGTCCAGGGACCCCCAGGCAGAGCTGATAGATGCCTTGGGAGTTCAACTTAATTTACATTTTTCCACCGCTGTCACTCCTTCGAGTGGTGGCCCGCATTAAACAGGAGCAAGCATCAACCATTCTGATTGCTTCGTTGTGGCCGCGGAGGACATGGTTCGCAGATCTGGTGGGGATGTCATCGTCTCCTCCTTGGAGGTTACCCTGTCACAGGTTTCTGCTGGTTCATGGTCCCTTTCTACACAAAAATCTTGATTTTCTGAGGCTGACTGCGTGGGGATTGAATGCCTAGTCTTGGCCAAGAGAGGTTTTTCTGAGAGAGTTATTAATACTCTCATCCAGGCCAGGAAACCGGTCACTCGTTGCATCTATCATAAGGTGTGAAGGACCTACTTATCCTGGTGTGAGGAATGTGGATATCCCTGGCACATGGTTAGGGTACCCAAGATTCTGGCTTTTCTCCTGCATGGACTGGATAAAGGTCTTGCCGCCAGTTCCTTAAAGGGACAAATTATGACTTTATCGGTACTGCTACCCAAAAAGCTTGCGGAGCTTCCTGATAGTCAGTCCTTTGTTCAGACTCTGGTGAGGATCAGACCTGTCTTCAGAAGTTCGGCTCCTCAGAGCTTAAACTTGGTTCTTAAGATTTTGCAGAGGGCTCCATTTGAGCCTATGCATTCGCTTGACATTAAGATTATTTCCTGGAAGGTTCTATTTCTACTGGCTATCGCATTGGCCCACAGAGTCTCTGAATTAGCGGCTCTGCACTGTGATCCACCTTACTTGGTTTTTCACACTGATAAGGCTGTTCTTTGCACTGGTTTGGGGTTCCTCCCCAAGGTTTTGTCTCATAATATCAATCATTAAGTAGTAGTTTCTTCATTGTGTCCTAACCCTTCTTCATCTCAGAAAAGGTTACTTCATAACTTGGATGTGGTTCGGGCATTGAAGTTATATCTTCAGGCCACGAAGGACTTCAGACAGACTTCGTCTTTATTTGTGGTGTATTCAGGGAAGCGCAGGGGGCAGAGGGCCCCTTCCACTTCACTGTCTTTTTTGGTTGAGGAGCATTATCGGTTTGGCCTATAAGACAGCGGGACATAAGCCTCCTCAGATTATTACGGCTCACTCAACTAGGGCTGTGGCCTTTTTCGTGGGCCTTTAAGAACGAGACTTCTATGGGGCAGATTTGTAAGGCGGTCTTCCTAACATACTTTTGCAAAGTTTTACAAGTTTGATGTTTTTGCTTTGGCAGAAGCAGATTTTGGGAGAAAGGTTTTGCAGTCCGTGGTGCCCTCAATTTAGGGTCCGCCTCCTTTTGCCCTCCCGTTTTTTTCATTCAGTGTCCTCTAGAGCTTTGGGTATTTGTTCCCACAAGTAATGAATGAAGTAGTGGAATCTCCTACCATTAATATGGAAAACATAAATTATGCTTACCTGATGATTTTATTTCCACCTGTGGGAGGAGAGTCCACTGCTCCCGTCCGTTTCTTTGGTGGACGGACCTAAATTTAGTATTATTCTTCTCGCACCATGTATACCCTGATATTTCTCCACTGTTCCTTGTTCCCTCGGTCAGAATGACTGGGGTATGAGAGGAGTGTGGGAGGTATTTAAGCCTTTGGCTGGGGTGTCTTTGCCTCCTCCTAGTGGCCAGGTTCTTAATTCCCACAAGTAATGAGTGAAGCAGTGGACTCTCCTCCCACAGATGGAAATTAAATTATCAGGTAAGCATAATTTTGTTTTTCATGACTATATATTACAGACCCATAGACGCCAAACATCCCACACCCCAGTTTAAGTAGCTGGCTTGTCCCAGGTAGTCTTTTAGCACTTATCCTTACCCAGGACTGTTTTGGGCTTATTGTATCCCTGCGTTTGTCAGCACCTAAAATATATGTCCAAATGGATACAGAAGATGTTTTCTGGGAAGAGTTATGGGCATAATTCAAATTACTAGCTAATGTGGTTAGGGAATCCTAGCGTCCAGGTGGAGGGGGCTTGCTATGTAGTTATTGTCCAGAAGCTGGAATCATTCCTCACACCTCAAGTCTCCCCCATGCTGGTTTCTAGGCAGCAAACAATTGGTGTGAAATAGAGACACCAAAACCCAAGTATTCACTTTGATCAGATATATCCTTTTTTTTCTAGCTGCTTCAAAATTAAAGCATTTGGTTACCTATCTAGTCCCAAATTTCCTGTATTAACCCCTTAGAAGCTAAATAGAAAGAATAGAAAAATTCATGCCTTTGACAGTAATTATATAAAGGCGTTGATTTATGAAGCTACGGTGGACTGGGGCATACATATGCTGCTTCATAAATACGGACTGTAGGTTCTCTTGTGAGAACTTAAAGGGGGGGGGTGGACATTTGATAAATAGACAACAGAATGTGCACTCCTGAGTATACCTAGGTACGCTCTTAAAAAATGGATACCAAGAAAACAAAATAAATTGTATTCTAGAAGTAAATTGATATTTGTTTAAAATATCATGTTCTTTTTGAATCTCATTTTTAAATACATATGTAAAATCATTAGAATATCTTTTAATTGTAATCCTGGACTGCTTATGCTTTGCTATATTAAGCTGCCATTATGTTGGGGAGCTGCATTATTTATTTTAAATGTACCTCACTTCCTGTTTTGTTGATACATGTTTTGATATGAGATTTGGAGATGTAGAAAATACTGTGTGTGTCCGTCCCTAAAATAAGTATTTTTTAAACAATTTTAATGCGATTTAAAGAATTCTGCTTTTATGTACATTGATTAGAAATGTTTTATGTTTTTACATTGTCTGCTCAGCTTTTGCATGCCGTAATTGTTTATAAGCTTTCTAAAGTGCAAATTTTTTTATTAATATAGGAGTACAATATATATATATTTATATTTTTTATATTCCATCAAAAGCCCCCAAGAAAAAGGCTTAATTACGAAGCCCAGAATTCTGTGACAACCTTCAATAATTCTTCTGCATATAGTATGTGAATTGACTTACAGATGAGAACTTTCACCATTACTGTCATTTTGTGGTTTGTGTCTATTGAAATTATTCAAACAATATCATTTTTTCTCCAACATAGGTGTGTCCGGTCCACGGCGTCATCCTTACTTGTGGGATATTCTCTTCCCCAACAGGAAATGGCAAAGAGCCCAGCAAAGCTGGTTATATGATCCCTCCTAGGCTCCGCCTACCCCAGTCATTCTCTTTGCCGTTGCACAGGCAACATCTCCACGGAGATGGCTAAGAGTTTTTTGGTGTTTAAAGTGATTGTCAATTTTCGTTCTTTTGAACACATATTCCTGTAGGCAATCCTGATATTAACCTAACCGCCACTATACATTTATTATAAAATTAGTAATATGTAGTTTATTTTTTAGATGAAATATAGACTATTCACAGTACCTGCTCCTCCCACAGTTTACTTCCTTAGTTTTAGACATATCATGTATACAGCGGTCCCACCCGCTGTTTACGTCTCTTCAATGCGCGCTCCCGTTTTCACTTCACATTGCGCATGCGTGAAATGCTGTTTCCGCTTTCAATCAACCATAGTATTCATTGAATCAATACATTCAATGAATACTATCGTTGTGAAGAGAAGGAAACGATCTGCTAACCCAGCACCTAATAGCGCAAAAAATAAAAATACAATACAGATCGATTGTAAGTGTTTATTGAAACAGAACTTTTTAATTTAATTATGTTTTGCCTGCTAACTAATATTTTATTATTCAAACAGTATTGATTTTCAAAATAAGCTGTAATTTGAGAATACGGAGCCCTGTTACTGATGTACTTACCGAGCGGTACAGTAATTCAGAAATGACAGGGCTCCGTAAAGTAAAACTACTGCGCATGCGCAAAATGTGCACGAGCGTTAAAGGAAATCGCCGGTGAACATGATAACAACGCAGGCGCAGAAAGGAGTAGTGACGTCAGCGTAAGCGGGTGGGTCCCCCTGTGGTTAGAGCCTTGATTGGTAATAAAGACGTCAATCAGACTGACACTAAGTAGGTGCGTGTGCCGGGTGGAGGATCAAAATAATGGGAGCCAACGAACAAAATAAAAAAACAAGGTATATAACAAAAACATTGTAAATCGATGAATGAAACTGGTATTTATTTTTAATAGACATTAAGGGTAACGTTAGTGAGGATGAGCACTTTACATTCACTTTAAATGTAGTTTTTATTCTTCAATCAAGTGTTTGTTATTTTAAAATAGTGCTGGTATGTACTATTTACTCTGAAACAGAAAAGAGAAGAAGATTTCTGTTTGTGAGAGGAAGATGATTTTAGCAAACGTTACTAAAATCGATTGCTGTTTCCACACAGGACTGTTGAGATGAAGTAACTTCAGTTGGGGGAAGCAGTTGGCAGACTTTTCTGCCTGAGGTATGATGGCCACATTTCTAACACGACTTGGTAATGCTGGAAGGCTGTCATTTTCCCTATGGGGACCGGTAAGCCATTTTCTTAGATTAAGTATAAGAATAAAGGCTTTATAAGGGCTTAAAAAACTGGTAGACATTTTTCTGGGCTAAAACGATTACTTGCTAAGCATATTTGACAGATTATAGCGCTTTATAGTTATTATAATCTTGGGGATTGTTGTTAAAAAATGGCAGGCACTGTATGGACACCTTTTTCAGATGGGGGCCTTCTCTAGTCATAGGCAGAGCCTCATTTTCGCGCCACTAATGCACAGTTGTTTTTGGAAGGCAAGGCATGCAGATGCATGTGTGAGGAGCTAAGATCCACTGAAAAAGCTTATAGAAGGCGTCATTTGGTATCGTATTCCCCTCTGGGCTTGGTTGGGTCTCAGCAAAGCAGATTCCTGGGACTGTATAGGGGTTAAATGTAAAAACGGCTCCGGTTCCGTTATTTTAAGGGTTAAAGCTTTCAAATTTGGTGTGCAATACTTTTAAGGCTTTAAGACACTGTGGTGAAATTTTGGTGAATTTTGAACAATTGCTTCATACTTTTTCGCATATTCAGTAATAAAGTGTGTTCTGTTTAAAATTTAAAGTGACAGTAACGGTTTTATTTTAAAACGTTTTTTGTGCTTTGTTGACAAGTTTAAGCCTGTTTAACATGTCTGAACCATCAGATAAACGATGTTCTATATGTATGAAAGCCAATGTGTCTCCCCATTTAAATATATGTGATAATTGTGACAGGGTGTCCAAACAAAGTAGGGACAATGATGCCACAGATAATAATAGTGCCCAAGATGATTCTTCAGATGAGGGGAGTAAGCATGGTACTGCATCACCCCCTTCTGTGTCTACACCAGTTTTGCCCACACAAGAGGCCCCTAGTACATCTAGTGCGCCAATACTTATTACTATGCAACAATTAACGGCTGTTATGGATAATTCTATTGCAAATATTTTATCTAAAATGCCTACTTATCAAAGAAAGCGCGATTGCTCTGTTTTAAACACTGAAGAGCAAGAGGACGCTGATGATAACGCTTCTGACATACCCTCACACCAATCTGAAGGGGCCAGGAGGGAGGTTTTGTCTGAGGGAGAAATTTCAGATTCAGGAAAAATTTCTCAACAAGCTGAACCTGATGTTGTAACATTTAAATTTAAATTAGAACATCTCCGCGCACTGCTTAAGGAGGTATTATCTACTCTGGATGATTGTGACAATTTGGTCATTCCAGAGAAATTATGTAAGATGGACAAGTTCCTAGAGGTTCCGGTGCCCCCCGATGTTTTTCCTATACCCAAGCGGGTGGCGGACATAGTAAACAAGGAATGGGGAAAGGCCCGGCATACCTTTTGTGCCTCCCCCTATATTTAAGAAATTATTTCCTATAGTCGACCCCAGAAAGGACTTATGGCAGACAGTCCCTAAGGTCGAGGGGGGCGGTCTCTACTCTAAACAAACGCACTACTATTCCCATAGAAGATAGTTGTGCTTTTAAAGATCCTATGGATAAAAAATTAGAGGGTTTGCTTAAAAAAATGTTTGTTCAGCAAGGTTACCTTCTTCAACCAATTTCATGCATTGTTCCTGTCACTACGGCAGCGTGTTTCTGGTTCGAAGAACTAGAAAAGTCGCTCGATAAAGAATCTTCGTATGAGGAGATTATGGGCAGAGTTCATGCACTTAAATTGGCTAACTCTTTTATTCTAGATGCCGCTTTGCAATTAGCGAGATTAGCGGCGAAAAATTCAGGGTTTGCTATCGTGGCGCGCAGAGCGCTCTGGCTAAAGTCTTGGTCAGCGGATGTGTCTTCCAAGACAAAATTGCTTAACATCCCTTTCAAGGGCAAAACACTGTTTGGTCCTGATTTGAAAGAGATTATTTCAGACATCACCGGAGGAAAGGGCCACGCCCTTCCTCAGGATAGGTCTTTTAAGGCTAGAAATAAGCCTAATTTTCGTCCCTTTCGCAGAAACGGACCAGCCTCTACTTCTACATCCTCTAAGCAAGAGGGTAATACTTCTCAACCCAAACCAGCCTGGAGACCGATGCAAGGCTGGAACAAGGGTAAGCAGGCCAAGAAGCCTGCCACTGCTACCAAAACAGCATGAAGGGATGGCCCCCGATCCGGGACCGGATCTGGTGGGGGGCAGACTTTCTCTCTTTGCTCAGGCCTGGGCAAGAGATGTTCAGGATCCTTGGGCACTAGAAATAGTTTCTCAAGGTTATCTCCTGGAATTCAAGGAACTACCCCCAAGGGGAAGGTTCCACAGGTCTCAAACCAAATAAAAAGACAGGCATTCTTACATTGTGTAGAAGACCTGTTAAGGATGGGAGTAATTCATCCAGTTCCAATAAGAGAACAAGGGATGGGGTTTTACTCCAACCTGTTCATAGTTCCCAAAAAAGAGGGAACGTTCAGACCAATTCTAGATCTCAAGATCCTAAACAAATTTCTCAGGGTTCCATCGTTCAAAATGGAAACCATTCGAACGATCCTTCCTACCATCCAGGAAGGTCAATTCATGACCACGGTGGATTTAAAGGATGCGTACCTCCATATTCCTATCCACAAGGAACATCATCAGTTCCTAAGGTTCGCTTTTCTGGACAAGCATTACCAGTTTGTGGCACTTCCATTCGGATTAGCCACTGCTCCGAGAATTTTCACAAAGGTACTAGGGTCCCTTCTAGCGGTTCTAAGACCAAGGGGCATTGCAGTAGTACCGTACTTGGACGACATCCTGATTCAAGCGTCGTCTCTGTCAAAAGCAAAGGCTCATACGGACATCGTCCTAGCCTTTCTCAGATCTCACGGATGGAAAGTAAACATAGAAAAAAGTTCTCTTTCCCCGTCAACAAGAGTTCCCTTCTTGGGAACAATAATAGACTCCTTAGAAATGAGAATTTTTCTGACAGAGGTCAGAAAATCAACACTTCTAAGCTCTTGTCAAGTTCTTCATTCTGTTCTTCGTCCTTCCATAGCGCAGTGCATGGAAGTAATAGGATTGATGGTTGCAGCAATGGACATAGTTCCTTTTGCACGAATTCATCTAAGACCATTACAACTGTGCATGCTCAGACAGTGGAATGGGGATTATACAGACTTGTCTCCGACGATTCAAGTAGATCAAAGGACCAGAGATTCACTCCGTTGGTGGCTAATCCTGGACAACCGGTCACAGGGAATGAGCTTCCGCAGACCAGAGTTGGTCATTGTCACGACCGACGCCAGTCTGGTGGGCTGGGGCGCGGTCTGGGAACCCCTGAAAGCTCAGGGTCTATGGTCTCGGGAAGAATCTCTTCTCCCGATAAACATTCTGGAACTGAGAGCGATATTCAATGCTCTCAAAGCTTGGCCTCATCTAGCAAAGGCCAAATTCATAAGGTTTCAATCAGACAACATGACGACAGTCGCATATATCAACCATCAGGGGGGAACAAGGAGTTCCCTGGCGATGGAGGAAGTGACCAAGATAATTCAATGGGCGGAGGATCACTCCTGCCACTTGTCTGCAATCCACATCCCAGGAGTGGAAAATTGGGAAGCGGATTTTCTGAGTCGTCAGACATTCCATCCGGGGGAGTGGGAACTCCACCCGGAAATTTTTGCCCAAATAACTCAATTATGGGGCATTCCAGACATGGATCTGATGGCGTCTCGTCAGAACTTCAAGGTTCCTTGTTACGGGTCCAGATCCAGGGATCCCAAGGCGACTCTAGTGGATGCACTAGTAGCACCTTGGACCTTCAACCTAGCTTATGTTTTCCCACCGTTTCCTCTCATTCCCAGGCTGGTAGCCAGGATCAACCAGGAGAGGGCCTCGGTGATCTTGATAGCTCCTGCGTGGCCACGCAGGACTTTGTATGCAGACCTGGTGAATATGTCATCGGCTCCACCATGGAAGCTACCTTTGAGACAGGACCTTCTTGTTCAAGGTCCATTCGAACATCCGAATCTGGTTTCTCTCCAACTGACTGCTTGTAGATTGAACGCTTGATTTTATCAAAGCGTGGGTTTTCAGATTCTGTAATAGATACTCTGATTCAGGCTAGAAAGCCTGTAACTAGAAAAATTTACCATAAGATATGGAAAAAATATATCTATTGGTGTGAATCTAAAGGATTCCCATGGAACAAGATAAAAATTCCTAGGATTTTATCCTTTCTACAAGAGGGTTTGGAGAAGGGATTATCTGCAAGTTCTCTGAAGGGACAGATTTCTGCGTTATCTGTTTTACTTCACAAAAGGCTGGCAGCTGTGCCAGACGTTCAAGCGTTTGTTCAGGCTCTGGTTAGAATCAAGCCTGTTTACAGACCTTTGACTCCTCCCTGGAGTCTTAATCTAGTTCTTTCAGTTCTTCAAGGGGTTCCGTTTGAACCCTTACATTCCGTAGATATTAAGTTATTATCTTGGAAAGTTTTGTTTTTGGTTGCAATTTCTTCTGCTAGAAGAGTTTCAGAGTTATCTGCTCTGCAGTGTTCTCCGCCCTATCTGGTGTTCCATGCAGATAAGGTGGTTTTGCGTACTAAGCCTGGTTTTCTTCCGAAAGTTGTTTCCAACAAGAATATTAACCAGGAGATAGTTGTACCTTCTTTGTGCCCGAATCCAGTTTCAAAGAAGGAACGTTTGTTACACAATTTGGACGTAGTCCGTGCTCTAAAATTCTATTTAGAGGCCACTAAAGATTTCAGGCAAACTTCTTCTTTGTTTGTTGTTTATTCTGGTAAAAGGAGAGGTCAAAAAGCAACTTCTACCTCTCTTTCTTTTTGGCTTAAAAGCATTATCCGTTTGGCTTATGAGACTGCCGGACGGCAGCCTCCTGAAAGAATCACAGCTCACTCCACTAGGGCTGTGGCTTCCACATGGGCCTTCAAGAACGAGGCTTCTGTTGACCAGATATGTAAGGCAGCGACTTGGTCTTCACTGCACACTTTTGCCAAATTTTACAAATTTGATACTTTTGCTTCTTCAGAGGCTATTTTTGGGAGAAAGGTTTTGCAAGCCGTGGTGCCTTCCATTTAGGTGAGCTGATTTGCTCCCTCCCTTCATCCGTGTCCTAAAGCTTTGGTATTGGTTCCCACAAGTAAGGATGACGCCGTGGACCGGACACACCTATGTTGGAGAAAACAGAATTTATGCTTACCTGATAAATTACTTTCTCCAACGGTGTGTCCGGTCCACGGCCCGCCCTGGTTTTTTTAATCAGGTCTGATGAATTATTTTCTCTAACTACAGTCACCATGGTATCATATGGTTTCTCCTATGCATATTTCCTCCTGTACGTCGGTCGAATGACTGGGGTAGGCGGAGCCTAGGAGGGATCATATGACCAGCTTTGCTGGGCTCTTTGCCATTTCCTGTTGGGGAAGAGAATATCCCACAAGTAAGGATGACGCCGTGGACCGGACACACCGTTGGAGAAAGTAATTTATCAGGTAAGCATAAATTCTGTTTTCCTTTATATATCTGAAGGCATACAAAATATTTTCACTATTGTATTGCGAGAATGCATGTTCACAATCAGAATTTTTCTTTTATATTGCACAGGGGTTATTTGATTGCGTTAGAAAACTGTGCATCTTACCTCTCATAGGACATAAAGCATTTTTATTTTTCAAGTCACAGTAGCAGTTAAGTTTTTAGATAACCACACTTGCCCTTTGTGTTACTCTCCTGCTTCCCACAAAAAGACCATTCAAACTGCTGCTGCATGACTCTCTTAAAGGCTGATTGGACTGTAATTTTTTTATAGGGGGTAGCAGAGGAGTGTCATGTTTTACAGTAGTTTGCGCCCTCCCCCAAGTGTGACAGTCAGTAGTAACATTTGTCCTGCAGAAATACATAATTGAAGGGCCAAAATAGTAAAAAAAAAAATTGACATGCACTAATGTGTTTAACCCCTGCAAAGGGTTGTAGAAGTATTGCTCGCGACCTGCAGAGCACTGCTGATCCCAAGTGAAATTTGCCACTGATCCAATAAGCAGCGCTAGTTGCATGGTTCAACTTTATGATTTGGCTGGTTATAAGTGAGTGGACATGAATTTTAGTTCTTTTGCCTGAGAAATTGATACATTTTGGCAGTTTTCCATAGAGAAAAGTAGCAGGATTTTGTGAGATTGAAGGGGGGTTAAAGGAGAAGGTAGGGTCAAGTAATGCTCCAAGGCAGTCAGGCAGCAGTCATGGAGTGAAGGCATTCTAAGGGAGTTGATGAATATGATTGAGATTTTAGGTAACTATTCAGTGTTCGATAAATTCTCTTTTTGGTGAAAGACTATTCAGGAATATATGTTGTTGAGACAGTGACCCTATTTAGAAGGTAGGGGATCGGGAAGGAGAAGATCAGTCGGGTGTCATCCACATTGATGTGTTATTGGAACCCAAAGAAGTGTATGAATTTCCCAAGTGAAGAAGTGCAAATTAATAACAGAGCGCCCAGAACAGAGTATTAGGGTACACACATAATTATGGAGGGGGGTGGGGGGGAGTAAGGTGGTATCATTAAAGGAGATACTATATGAATCGTTATAAATGTAAGATTTAAGCCATGAAAGGGGTCACAGAGGCAAAAGATGGAAATTTTGTTGAGTAGAATCTGGTGGGCAACGGTATCAAAGGCAGCAGAGAAGTGAAGGAGAGTTATCTGTAAAAATTATCTGCTGGCTTTGACATTGAGATAGTCATTTACAACCTTTGAGGGACAAGCAAGGAGTTGGAACATAGAAATTCTTGTAGACAACTAGTCTTGCTGGGATTCTAGCCTCTATTAACAATCTCTTGCTAAGTGGGGTGTCTTCCTTCAGAATGTTTTATATTTTTGTTACTTGTTTGTTTTCCCTTTTCCATTCCATCAGATCTATTTATTAACAATGATTTATTCTTCTGCAACCTTCTTGTGCATGTTGATTATTATGAAATATGTGCACTTTGCAAAGTTTTCTCCTTTCATTATATATTTAGCTTTAAGCATTGTACATTGCTACTTTATGTGTAAATAAAGTTACATTTTCTTAACCTCAGGACGGGTACCAGGAATAACTCATAAAGAAACCAAGGCACAAGGTACTATGGCTTTGTTGTGGTTTTATCTTGAGCTAATAAATCACAGTAATTTTAAATAGTTTTTATTTAGTTGTGTCCATTTTAAAATCATTATTTCTTGATTTGTGTTGTATTTGTTTATTATAAAATCTAAATATTTAACACCAAGGAAGCTCTGTATGTTTTATCATGAGTTTTTAATGTAGGATTATTTCTACTTTGCAACAAAATACTTACAATTTTAAGTTGCATTTCTGTAAAAAAAAAAAAAAAGTTTCAAAGAGAATGTTTCATACCACTGATATATAACTATGGTGTTGGGATATACTAGTATGACTACCATGAGTTAGAGTATTTTCCTGCATTTTTCTTTCTGTCCTCTAGAGACGTGTTTTTAGATTCTAGTCTTCAGGGCTTAATAACGGCCAGAGTTTCAGCTGATGGGTGAGAGCAGGTTAGTAACAATGGTAACTGGTCAGCTGATTATTTCACCTGTGCTCTAGTACAGAGATTTTGAAAATCTGGCCTGTTATTGGGCCCTAAAAACTGCAATTTGAAAAACACTGCTTTAGATTATTTGTTGGTAAATCTATTTTACCGCACAAAAAAAGCTGTATAGGAGGAAATCTTTTTGTTCTTTCAATTTTCAAACACCATTACATTTAGGTGGTGTGTTCTCTTATTTGATTATGTTTAGGCTAATGTCGTTTTTTTATATAATAAAAACTAGCTTTTTTTTCTAGTACATGTATTTGTGGCTCGTTATATTTACAATTTGCACATTTCAATGTCCTTTGTTTAAACATCAGTAGAGGAACCAGCACCACTTTCTAAGAAAAAGAAAAAAGATCAAGGTATTTGTATCATCTGGTTTTGTGTGGTGACCTCCAGAAGCATGGTGTGATATAAATAAGGCTTTTTGAAGTGTGATTTTTTTTTTTTAAATTCATAATTTTATCTATCCATCTTTCACTGGTCTTGCATAAATAAAACTTACCCCAGCGACTGGGTAAAGCCTGATGTAAGATCATACATCAGGCTTTACCCGGGTAATCCTAGGATTACCCAAACGCTTCTGGATAAAGCTACTTGCTTGCTTAAAATCACAGCGCTTAGCTGATCAAAGCGCTCATAACAGCTACAGAACCTATTCTCTAAGCACACTGTAATTCCCCCATCTTCACCATTTACTTTTGCTTCTGCCCTGCCGATCCTCTAGCATCAACCCCAAGTGAACCTTAGGTAATGAGGTTTACATGAGCTTTGTCCCCTTGAACCCCCCCCCCCCAGGCAGAGGCAAAAAAAGATAGTGAAGGTGGGGGAACTACAGTGCACTGTATATATGTCTGCTTAGAGATTAGGTTCTATAGCTGTTATGAGCGCTGTGATTAACTTTAAGCAAGCAGGAAGCTTTATCCAGAAGTGTTTGGGTAATCTTTTTTACATCTGAAAGAGGAATTTTTATTTTCTGCATGTCTTTTGTGTTTGAAAAATATTTTTATATCAAAGAATTGATTGTAATTCATTAAATTTACATACTACTGTATGTATATTTAATTTGCGATAATGAAATATGAAACAATTTAAAACAAACAGACCAATATACATATACCGTAATTAGTGCAATATGTCAATTCCAGTTAGATTCTCCTATAATTGAAAAAGTGCAGTCTCACCTTAAATGTTACACATTGTCCTGTTACTGCCAGGGTAGAGGCCTCTTTTTAATACTGCAGAATAAGGAAAGTGTGAAGGGAACCCCCCCTCTCAATTTACATTTATTATAAAATGCATTCATTTCTCCAACATAGGTGTGTCCGGTCCACGGCGTCATCCTTACTTGTGGGATATTCTCTTCCCCAACAGGAAATGGCAAAGAGCCCAGCAAAGCTGGTCACATGATCCCTCCTAGGCTCCGCCTTCCCCAGTCATTCTCTTTGCCGTTGTACAGGCAACATCTCCACGGAGATGGCTTAGAGTTTTTTGGTGTTTAAATATAGTTTTTATTCTTCAATCAAGAGTTTGTTATTTTAAAATAGTGCTGGTATGTACTATTTACTCTGAAACAGAAAAGAGATGAAGATTTCTGTTTGTAAGAGGAAAATGATTTTAGCAACCGTTACAAAAATCGATGGCTGTTTCCACACAGGACTGTTGAGAGGAATTAACTTCAGTTGGGGGAAACAGTGAGCAGACTTTTGCTGCTTGAGGTATGACACATTTCTAACAAGACTTGGTAATGCTGGAAGCTGTCATTTTCCCTATGGGATCCGGTAAGCCATTTTTATTAAATAAGAATAAAGGGCTTCACAAGGGCTTTAAAGACTGGTAGACATTTTTCTGGGCTAAAACGATTGATTTATAAGCATTTTTAATAGTTTATAGCTTTGAGGAGTTATTTTATTCTTGGGAATTATGCTGAATAACCGGCAGGCACTGTATTGGACACCTTTTTCTCTGGGGGCCTTCTCTAATCATAGGCAGAGCCTCATTTTCGCGCCACTAATGCGCAGTTGTTTTTGGGAAGCAAGGCATGCAGATGCATGTGTGAGGAGCTCAGATACATAGAAAAAGCTTACTGAAGGCGTCATTTGGTATCGTATTCCCCTCTGGGCTTGGTTGGGTCTCAGCAAAGCAGATACCAGGGACTGTATAGGGGTTAAATATAAAAACGGCTCCGGTTCTGTTATTTTAAGAGTTAAAGCTTTCAAAATTGGTGTGCAATACTTTTAAGGCTTTAAGACACTGTGGTGAAATTTTGGTGAATTTTGAACAATTCCTTCATACTTTTTCACATATTCAGTAATAAAGTGTGTTCAGCTTAAAATTTAAAGTGACAGTAACGGTTTTATTTTAAAACGTTTTTTGTACTTTGTTATCAAGTTTATGCCTGTTTAACATGTCTGAACTATCAGATAGACTATGTTCTGTATGTGAGGAAGCCAAGGTTCCTTCTCATTTAAATAGATGTGATGTATGTGACAAAAAATTTAGAGAAAATGATGCCCAAGATGATTCCTCAAGTGAGGGGAGTAAGCATGGTACTGCATCATCCCCTCCTTTGTCTACGCCAGTCTTGCCCACACAGGAGGCCCCTAGTACATCTAGTGTGCCAATACTCCTTACTATGCAACAATTAACGGCTGTAATGGATAATTCTATCAAAAACATTTTAGCCAAAATGCCCACTTATCAGCGAAAGCGCGACTGCTCTGTTTTAGAAAATACTGAAGAGCATGAGGACGCTGATGATAATGGTTCTGACATGCCCCTGCACCAGTCTGAGGGGGCCAGGGAGGTTTTGTCTGAGGGAGAAATTTCAGATTCAGGGAAAATTTCTCAACAAGCTGAACCTGATGTGATTACATTCAAATTTAAATTGGAACATCTCCGCGCTCTGCTTAAGGAGGTGTTATCTACTCTGGATGATTGTGACAATTTGGTCATTCCAGAGAAATTATGTAAGATGGACAAGTTCCTAGAGGTCCCGGGGCCCCCCCGAAGCTTTTCCTATACCCAAGCGGGTGGCGGACATTGTAAACAAAGAATGGGAAAGGCCCGGCATACCTTTTGTCCCTCCCCCTATATTTAAGAAATTGTTTCCTATGGTCGACCCCAGAAAGGACTTATGGCAGACAGTCCCCAAGGTCGAGGGGGCGGTTTCTACTCTAAACAAACGCACTACTATCCCTATAGAAGATAGTTGTGCTTTCAAAGATCCTATGGATAAAAAATTAGAGGGTTTGCTTAAAAAGATGTTTGTTCAGCAGGGTTACCTTCTACAACCAATTTCATGCATTGTTCCTGTCACTACAGCAGCGTGTTTCTGGTTCGATGAACTAGAAAAGTCGCTCAATAAAGATTCTTCTTATGAGGAGATTTTGGACAGAATTCATGCTCTTAAATTGGCTAACTCTTTTACTTTAGACGCCACTTTGCAATTGGCTAGATTAGCGGCGAAAAATTTGGGGTTTGCTATTGTGGCGCGCAGAGCGCTTTGGCTAAAATCTTGGTCAGCGGATGCGTCTTCCAAGAACAAATTGCTTAACATACCTTTCAAGGGGAAAACGCTGTTTGGCCCTGACTTGAAAGAGATTATTTCAGATATCACTGGGGGTAAGGGCCACGCCCTTCCTCAGGATAGGTCTTTTAAGGCTAAAAATAAACCAAATTTTCGTCCCTTTCGCAGAAACGGACCAGCCCCAAGTTCTACATCCTCTAAGCAAGAGGGTAATACTTCTCAAACCAAGCCAGCCTGGAGGCCAATGCAAGGCTGGAACAAAGGTAAGCAGGCCAAGAAACCTGCCACTGCTACCAAGACAGCATGAGATGTTGGCCCCCGATCCGGGACCGGATCTGGTGGGGGGCAGACTTTCTCTCTTCGCTCAGGCTTGGGCAAGAGATGTTCTGGATCCTTGGGCGCTAGAAATAGTCTCCCAAGGTTATCTTCTGGAATTCAAGGAGCTACCCCCAAGGGGGAGGTTCCACAGGTCTCAATTGTCTTCAGACCACATAAAAAGACAGGCATTCTTACATTGTGTAGAAGACCTGTTAAAAATGGGAGTGATTCATCCTGTTCCATTAGGAGAACAAGGGATGGGATTCTACTCCAATCTGTTCATAGTTCCCAAAAAAGAGGGAACATTCAGACCAATCTTAGATCTCAAGATCCTAAACAAATTTCTCAAGGTTCCATCGTTCAAAATGGAAACCATTCGGACAATTCTTCCTACCATCCAGGAAGGTCAATTCATGACCACGGTGGATTTAAAGGATGCGTATCTACATATTCCTATCCACAAGGAACATCATCGGTTCCTAAGGTTCGCCTTTCTGGACAAGCATTACCAGTTTGTGGCACTTCCATTCGGATTAGCCACTGCTCCAAGAATTTTCACAAAGGTACTAGGGTCCCTTCTAGCGGTGCTAAGACTAAGGGGCATTGCAGTAGTACCTTACTTGGACGACATACTGATTCAAGCGTCGTCCCTACCACAAGCAAAGGCTCATACGGACATTGTCCTGGCCTTTCTCAGATCTCACGGGTGGAAAGTGAACGTAGAAAAAAGTTCTCTATCTCCTGTCAACAAGAGTTCCCTTCTTGGGAACAATAATAGACTCCTTAGAAATGAGGATTTTTCTGACAGAGGCCAGAAAATCAAGACTTCTAAGCTCTTGTCAAGTACTTCATTCTGTTCTTCTTCCTTCCATAGCGCAGTGCATGGAAGTAATAGGTTTGATGGTCGCGGCAATGGACATAGTTCCTTTTGCGCAAATTCATCTGAGACCATTCATCTGAGATGGGGATTATACAGACTTGTCTCCGACGATACAAGTAGATCAGAGGACCAGAGATTCACTCCGTTGGTGGCTGACCCTGGACAACCTGTCACAGGGGATGAGCTTCCGCAGACCAGAGTGGGTCATTGTCACGACCGACGCCAGTCTGGTGTGCTGGGGCGCGGTCTGGGAACCCCTGAAAGCTCAGGGTCTTTGGTCTCGGGAAGAATCTCTTCTCCCGATAAATATTCTGGAACTGAGAGCGATATTCAATGCTCTCAAGGCTTGGCCTCAGCTAGCAAAGGCCAAATTCATACGGTTTCAATCAGACAACATGACGACTGTTGCGTATATCAACCATCAGGGGGGAACAAGGAGTTCCCTGGCGATGGAAGAAGTGACCAAAATCATTCAATGGGCGGAGACTCACTCCTGCCACTTGTCTGCAATCCACATCCCAGGAGTGGAAAATTGGGAAGCGGATTTTTCTGAGTCGTCAGACATTTCATCCGGGGGAGTGGGAACTCCATCCGGAAATCTTTGCCCAAATAACTCAATTGTGGGGCATTCCAGACATGGATCTGATGGCCTCTCGTCAGAACTTCAAGGTTCCTTGCTACGGGTCCAGATCCAGGGATCCCAAGGCGACTCTAGTAGATGCACTAGTAGCACCTTGGACCTTCAACCTAGCTTATGTATTCCCTCCGTTTCCTCTCATCCCCAGGCTGGTAGCCAGGATCAATCAGGAGAGGGCATCGGTGATCTTGATAGCTCCTGCGTGGCCACGCAGGACTTGGTATGCAGACCTGGTGAATATGTCATCGGCTCCACCATGGAAGCTACCTTTGAGACGGGACCTTCTTGTTCAAGGTCCGTTCGAACATCCGAATCTGGCCTCACTCCAACTGACTGCTTGGAGATTGAACGCTTGATTTTATCAAAGCGAGGGTTCTCAGATTCTGTCATTGATACTCTTGTTCAGGCCAGAAAGCCTGTAACTAGAAAAATCTACCATAAAATATGGAAAAAATATATCTGTTGGTGTGAATCTAAAGGATTCCCATGGAACAAGATAAAAATTCCTAAGATTCTATCCTTTCTTCAAGAAGGTTTGGAGAAAGGATTATCTGCAAGTTATTTGAAGGGACAGATTTCTGCTTTATCTGTTTTACTTCACAAAAAGCTGGCGGCTGTGCCAGATGTTCAAGCTTTTGTTCAGGCTCTGGTTAGAATCAAGCCTGTTTACAAACCTTTGACTCCTCCTTGGAGTCTCAATTTAGTTCTTCAGGGGGTTCCGTTTGAACCCCTACATTCCGTTGATATCAAGTTGTTATCTTGGAAAGTTTTGTTTTTGGTTGCAATTTCTTCTGCTAGAAGAGTTTCAGAGTTATCTGCTCTGCAGTGTTCTCCTCCTTATCTGGTGTTCCATGCAGATAAGGTGGTTTTGCGTACTAAACCTGGTTTTCTTCCGAAAGTTGTTTTCTAACAAAAACATTAACCAGGAGATAGTCGTGCCTTCTTTGTGTCCGAATCCAGTTTCAAAGAAGGAACGTTTGTTGCACAATTTGGATGTAGTTCGTGCTCTAAAATTCTATTTAGATGCTACAAAGGATTTCAGACAAACATCTTCCTTGTTTGTTGTTTATTCTGGTAAAAGGAGAGGTCAAAAAGCAACTTCTACCTCTCTCTCTTTTTGGCTTAAAAGCATCATTAGATTGGCTTATGAGACTGCAGGACGGCAGCCTCCCGAAAGAATCACAGCTCATTCCACTAGGGCCGTGGCTTCCACATGGGCCTTCAAGAACGAGGCTTCTGTTGATCAGATATGTAAGGCAGCGACTTGGTCTTCACTGCACACTTTTACTAAATTTTACAAATTTGATACTTTTGCTTCTTCTGAGGCTATTTTTGGGAGAAAGGTTTTGCAAGCCGTGGTGCCTTCCATCTAGGTGACCTGATTTGCTCCCTCCCATCATCCGTGTCCTAAAGCTTTGGTATTGGTTCCCACAAGTAAGGATGACGCCGTGGACCGGACACACCTATGTTGGAGAAAACAGAATTTATGTTTACCTGATAAATTACTTTCTCCAACGGTGTGTCCGGTCCACGGCCCGCCCTGGTTTTTTAATCAGGTCTGATAATTTATTTCTTTAACTACAGTCACCACGGTATCATATGATTTCTCCTATGCAAATATTCCTCCTTTACGTCGGTCGAATGACTGGGGAAGGCGGAGCCTAGGAGGGATCATGTGATCAGCTTTGCTGGGCTCTTTGCCATTTCCTGTTGGGGAAGAGAATATCCCACAAGTAAGGATGACGCCGTGGACCGGACACACCGTTGGAGAAAGTAATTTATCAGGTAAACATAAATTCTGTTTTCTAAATAAAAATAAAAGAATTGAGATGTACTCTGTTCCATTTTAATTCATTTCTCTGATCCTAATCCATTTTACCTGTTACTCCTGGGATATTTTACAAAAGTCCAGGGAATATCCATGGTTGTCTTGTAAAGGGACTACTCCACAAGGAGGAGGCAAAGATTCCCAAACCATAAGAGCTCTATAAACCCCCCCACCTCTCTGTTAAACTAGTCTTGTCTTTGCTTCCACTGTAGGAAGGGGAAGAACGATGTGCATGATGAAGTTTTTCAGGGAGATGGGTTGGTTGTTAGACTCAGTTGAGTCCCATTTGCCCTTAGTGTTCTATGTTTGATGGAGGGTTGTATTGTGAGTATTGTGTAGTGACACATTTTTCACCTCATAGGAATTAGCCCGGAAGCTTAGTATAAACTGGAACAAGTTTAAGCAGTCAAAAAAAATTACACGGTCATCCAAGTTTGCATGAAGGTGCGGCTCCCAATCCAGAGACTCTGGTAGGGGGCAGGTTGGGCCTTTTCAGGCAAATTGGTTTCTAAGTATAGTTTCTCAGGGTTTCTGGATAGGTTTCAAAACAAGGCATCCCAGAGACAGGCAAGCATCCAATAAAGGCTCAGGCATTTTTTTTCAGTTAGTTTCAGATCAAAAATCTATTGGAGTGATTGTTTCTGTTCCTCTGTTGGAACAGTTGATGTGTTTATTTAAATCTCTTCATTGTGCCAAGAAGGAGGAAACTTTCAGACCATGTTTGTTAGATCTTAAAGCTCTGAACAAGTTTCTCACTTGTTCAAAATGGAAACTATTTCAACTTTTCTGCCTTTTATCAGCAATGTCAGTTAACGTGCACAATAGATTTAATGGATGGTTACCTTCATGTTTCAATCCACAGGGAACATATGTTTTTAAGGTTTGCTATTCTAGACAAGCATTTTCAGTTTGTTGCTCTACCATTTGGTCTGGCCACAGCCTCCAGATTATTCTTAAAGGTTCTGGGTACCCTTTTGTCTGTAATCAGAATTTAAAGGGGCATGAAATCCCCAAAAAATCTTTCATGATTCAGATAGAGAATACAATTTTAAACAACTTTCCAATTTACTTCTATTTAATTTTCTTCATTCTCTTGTTATCCTTTGCTGAAAGGTCCCAAGGCAGAACCTACTGCGATCTGCAATGTCATTGCAGAAAATGCAGCCTGTCTGCAGAAAGATCGAGCTCTAACATTACAGGTGCACAGCATAGAGCTGAAGAGTTCCTCTTTGCGCGTTCCTCCTCACCTCTGCGTGCCCTCATAGTGCATAGCCGATTATAGTGGCTTTACTGCTTGCCTTTTAACCCCCATCCTATGGCAAACAAAGATCGCTGCAATGTATTTCTGTGCAATACACTGCAGCTATTTTGAAAGCCCATGGGGTTAACATCTGCTTTGTTTATTAGCTGTTGGGGAGGGCTGCTCCACATGCGGGACTACTGAGCCTTTCCAGTGTGGGAGGGAATGTCAGAGTGGCTACTTCCTGCAAGCCTGCCAAGGCTTGATTTATAGCACAACAGGCTTCACTTCGAATAAACAGTCTGTGAACGGTGAGGCTTTTATCAAAAAGTTTTATGTTGAGCTTCTATGAGAGGTTGATGTTACCGTGTGGAGAGGAGATTTTTGTGCTGTTATATCCGGCTGATTGAAGAAAGGTTACAAATGTAAAAAAATAGCTTTTTGAAAATGTGATGCTGCTTGTACTGTTTAGTGACTAGTGCGTTTAACACATTATAAATCTGTGACTTATTGAAAGTAGTGGTTTTCAGTTCAGTCTTGCTATGGAACATTTTTAAAATTTAGTAAAATAATTATATATGTTTGTCATACCCCAATAACTGTGAACTTAACAAAAGATACCAATTAATTGCTCACAAGTGTTTCTGTATCCAACATATACCACGTAACAAACTTGTTTATTCATTTAGGAGCTTCTTATGGAGCACACATGTAAACTATTTTCATAATAGTACACAAATTATTAGGAACATTGCACATCAGACCTAATTTACTTTATTACTTTACTAGTCGATAAGCCTGCCCAGAGGGCAGTCTAATTATTTTTTTAACTACATATTTTGTAACACTTCTTTTATATAAATTTTAAGCTACAGCCCCTAACCTAACACCCCATTAAATAAACCCATATTACCTAAACTAATACATTCTAAAGTTACAAAATTAAACCTAATCCCTATAAAAATAAGACTCCCCAAGACCACCTACTCTAAGAATAAACTTCCAGTAGCCCTTAAAAGGGCTTTTTGCAGGGCATTGCCCCAAGATAATCGGCTCTTTTACAAAAAATATTCAAAGTCCCACCTAACATTAAACCCCCCCCCAAAAAATAAAAGAATCTAACACTAAAAACCTAAACTACCCATTGCCCTGAAAAGGGCATTTGTTTGGGCGTTGCCCTTAAAAGGACATTTAGCTCTCTTACTACCCATCCCTAAGGTGGATGGGGCAATCTCCACGCTTGCTAAGCAAACGACTATTCCCTAGAGGATAGTTCGTTGTTCAAAGAGCCCATGGATAAAAAGTTGGAGAACATGCTGAAAAAGATGTTTCAGCACACGGGGTTTGGTTTTCAGCCGGCAGCAGCCGTAGCTGCGGTTGTTGGAGCTGCGTCATATTGGTGTGATTCCCTGTGTGAAATGATTGAGGGTGAACCCTCTTTCGAAGAGGTGCAGGAAAAGATTAAGGCTTTGAAGGTAGCCAATTCTTTCATTTGCAACGCCAATATGCAAATTATTCGCCTGAATGCTAAGGTTTTAGGGTTTTCGGTTTTAGCGAGCAGGGCCTTGTGACTAAAATCTTGGTCGGCGGACATGACCTCTAAATTGAGGTTGCTATCCCTGCCTTTTCAAGGAAAGATTCTGTTCGGCCCAGGGCTGGACTCGATCATTTCCATGGTTACGGGAGGCAAGGGTTCCTTCCTACCCCAAGATAAGAAAACTAAACCGAAAGGAGCTACTTTTCGTCCCTTTCGTGCGGATAAGGCCCAGCACCAGCAGCCCGCCGTGAAAGCAGACCAGTCCAAGGGAACTTGGAAGTCTGCTCAGTCTTGGAAAAAGTCCAAACAGAACAAGAAATCTGCAGAGACCAAGTCGGCATAAAGGGGGCGGCCCCTGACAGGTCTACGGACCGAGTACGGGGCAGGTTATCTCTTTTCTCCGAAGCCTGGTTGCAGGATGTTCAGGACCCCTGGGTTCTGGAGGCTGTCGCCCAGGGTTACAGGATAGGATTCAAGTCCTTCCCTCCCAGGGGCAGATTCCTCGTGTCAAACCTGTCATCAAGGCCGGAAAAGAAAGAGGCCTTTCTAGGATGTGTGAGGTATCTTTCCTCTCTCTGTGTTATCGTACCAGTACCCCTTGCAGAAAGGGGTCTAGAGTATAATTCAAATCTGTTCGTAGTTCCAAAAAAGGAGGGCACGTTCAGATCCAAAATTGGGCAGAAGTGTTTAAACAAGTTTTTGTCTGTTCCATCGTTCAAAATGGAAATGATCAGGTTCATTTTGCCCCTATTTCAAGAGGCAGTTCATGACCACAATAGACTTGAAGGACGCCTACCTTCATGTGCCAATTCACAGGGACCACTTCAAGTTTCTAAGATTTGCATTCCTGGACTAGCACTTCCAGTTTGTGGCCCTTCCTTTCAGTCTTGCGACGGCCCTGAGAGTTTTCACGAAGGTTCTCGGGGACCTGCTTGCTGTAGCCAGATCCAGGGGCATTGCAGTGGCGCCCTATCTAGACGACATCTTGGTTCAGGCGCCGTCCTTCAGTCAGACAGTGGACCATTCAAGGTCTCTGCTCCTGTTACTTCAATATCATGGTTTGAAGATAAACTCCGGAAAGAGCTCCCTGGTACCCAGCACCAGGGTGGAGTTTCTGGGCACGATCATAGACTCTGTATCCATGAAGATTTTTTCACGGATCAGAGACTCAGGAAGCTTGCGTCCTCTAGTCTGGCCCTTCGATCCTCAGAGAGGCTCTCGGTGGCCCAATGTTTGGAGGTGATCGGGCTCATGGTTTCCAGCATAGACGTCATTCTATTTGCCAGGTTTCATCTCAGGCCTCTTCAGTTGTTGAGGCAGTGGAACAGCGATCATTCAGATCTCTCACAGCTTATATCTATGGATGTACGGGCTTGGACTTCCCTCTCTTGGTGGATCAGCCCGGAAAACAACTGTCCATAAGGGACATTCTTCTTGAGACTGTCCTGGGAGATTGTGACCACAAACGCGAGTCTTGCGGGATAGGGACCTGTTTGGGTTGCCAGAATGGCACAGAGAAAATGGTCTCGGCTGGAATCCCTTTTACCGATAAATATCCTGGCATTTAGAGTGATCTACAATGCTCTGAGGGCGTGGACCCGCATGGGGGCGTTCAACTTCATAAGGTTTCAAGACAGACAACATTACCTCGGTGGCTTACATCAACCATAAGGGTGGTATGAGGAGCTCCCTCTCAATAAGGGAGGTGTCTTGGATACTGAAATGGGCAGAGGCCCACAACTGCTCGCTCTTGGCGATCCACATCCCTGGTGTGGACAACTGGGAAGCGGGAAGGGACCCCCAGGCAGAACTGATAGATGCATTAGCGATGCCTTGGGGGTTCGATCTAGCGTACATTTTCCTCCCTTACCACTTCTACCTCGTATTGTGGCCACGCATAAAGCAGGAGAGAGCGTCAACCATTCTGATTGCTCCTTCGTGGCCGCGGAGGGACGTGGTTTGCTGATCTAGTGGGAATGTCATCCTCTCCGCCGTGGAGGTTACCCTTTTGCATGGATCTGCTGCAACAGGGTCCTTTCCAACATCAGATAAAATTATATAAAAGAAGGCGCCAACATAGTGCACAATCAGTAATGCATGACATGCCGTTAGTACAAATAATACTGTACTTACAGGATTACAGACACTTGAGAAGTGTCACAAACGCCTCCTGGACTCTTATGATTCGTCCAGCTGATTCACACTCCCGTGCTGACTCGAACCCCAGTCCGTGTATAACCAGTGCTCTCCTGGGCTAGACACAACACAACGTCTGCTGTGAACGACAATGGAGGTTCTGCAACATGCTCTCATATGCTATTGTCACTGTTGATACCCAGAAAGATAGTCTTCAAACTGGGAGTAGCAAACTTGTGGGGGGATGAATAGTAGATTAAAAGAATAAAAAGTTTGTGGCACAAATTTATTATTTTATTCTTTTAATCTACTATTCATCCCCACACAAGTTTGCTACTCCCAGTTTGAAGACTATCTTTCTGGGTATCAACAGTGACGATAGCATTTGACAGCGTGTTGCCGAACCTCCATTGTCGTTCACAGCAGACGTTGTGTTGTGTCTAGCCCAGGAGAGCACTGGTTATACACGGACCGGGGTTCCAGTCAGCACGGGAGTGTGAGTCAGCTGGACGAATCATAAGAGTGCAGGAGGCGTTTGTGACACTTCTCAAGTGTCAGTACAAATACTGTACTTACAGGATTACAAACGGCGTGTCATGCATTACTGATTGTGCACTATGTTGGCGCCTTCTTTTATATAATTTTATCTGTAGATTTCATTGTCTTGGGCCACCAACAAGATTTTTTGAAGAAGCATCTTGCCACCACTTCATGTAACTAACATTATATACGTTGGAAACACAGTTTGGACATTGAACTTTTCTGTATTTATTATTGCCATTCATTTTTCAGTTTATTGACACAGCACTGCATCACAATTGTTTTGTTCGCTGTGGAATATTTTTGTGAGTATAGAGTCCAATAACATTTATCTCACCAGTACACCTCTTCTTTTGTGTATCATATACACATTGATGCATTGAGGTTATTTATATATTTATATTAATATTAGTTACCTCTATACCTAGTTTATATTAACTTTGATGGCGCACTGATTTATTTGACTTTTGATTATATCCTTTCCAACATCAGTCTCGATTCTCTGAGGCTGACTGGGTGGAGATTGAACGCTTATTCCTAGCCAAGAGGTTTTTCTGAAAGTGAGATTAACACTCTGGTTCAGGCAAGGAAGCCAGTCACTCAGAGCATCTACCATAAGGTGTGGAATACTTACTTGTCCTGGTGTGAGAAACATGGATACCCTTGGCACAAGGTGATGATTTCCAGAATTCTGTCCCTTCTTCTAGAAGGTTTAGAGAAAGGACTTGCCGCTTGTTCCTTAAAGGGACAGATTTTGGCATTATCTGTTTTGTTACAAAGGACACTCGCTGAGCTCCCTGATATTCAATCCTTTGTCCTGGAAGGTTCTTTTCCTGTTGGCCATTGCATTGGCTTGCAGAGTGTCTGAGCTGGCGGCCTTGCAACATGGGCCACCTTATCTGGTTTTTAATTCAGATAAGGCTGTTCTTCGCACCCACTTGGGATTTCTTCCCAAGGTGGTGTCACATCGTAACATCAATCAGGAAATTGTTGTTCTTTCTCTGTGCCCTAACCCTTCCTCGAAGGAGCGGTTACTTCATAATCTAGATGTGGTCCGTGCCCTGAAGTTCTATCTTCAGGCTACCAAGGACTTCAGACAATCTACATCTCTTTTTGTTGTGTATTCAGGGAAGCGCAGGGGTCAGAGGGCTTCTGCTACTTCTTTGTCTTTTTGGCTGAGTAGCTTGATTTGCTTGGCTTATGAGACAGCGGGACATAAGCCTCCTCAGAGGATCATGGCTCATTCGACTAGAGCTGTGGCTTCGTCCTGGGCCTTCAAGAATGAGGCCTCTATGGAGCAAATTTGTAAGGCGGCTGCCTGGTCCTCCTTACACACTTTTACAAATTTTATGTTTTTGCTTCTGTGGAAGCGGCTTTTGGGAGACAGGTTCTACAGGCTGTGGAGCCCTCAGATTAGGTTCCACCTTTTACCCTCCCGGTTTCATTCAGTGTCCCCTAGAGCTTGGGTATATGTTCCCAATAGTAATGAATGAAGCCATGGACTCTCCTCCCCTTTTAGATTGAAAACATAAATTATGCTTACCTGATAATTTCATTTCCATCGTGGGGAGGAGAGGTCCACATCTACTGCCTGTATCTCTGGTGGGCGGACCTAATTTAATTTCTCTTCTGGCACCATTTATACCCTGATATTTCTCCTACTATTCCTTGTTCTCTCTGCAGAATGACGGGGATGAGGGGAGTGGGGAGAGGTATTTAAGCCTTTGGCTGGGGTGTCTTTGCCGCCTCCTGGTGGCCAGGTTCTTAATTCCCAATAGTAAAGAATGAAGCCGTGGACTCTCCTCCCCACGATGGAATTAAATTATCAGGTAAGCACAATTTATGTTTTTTTAGAGCTCTTGGAGTTTGAGAATCTTTGCTAGTGGCAAAAGAAGAGTAAATCCCACCAGTAAGGGATTGTGGATTCTAACTACTATGAAAGAAAATAATTTATCAGGTTAGCATTTATTTTTGTTGATGCCTCTAAAAGACAGCATCTTTAAATTTTGGGTGCTCCACTGCTGACCAGCATTTTTTCTGATTCAAGTTTTACTGACCAGTATTTTTTTTTTTATATGCTTTTGAAGCATGTTAATCTCTGTGGAAATTGGACTTTTTCATGCAAAAATATTTTATTTTACATGTTTTAAATAGTGTTGTTCCCTGCAAAAGACTTCTGTGAAATATAAAGCTTGTGCTTTCGATATCTGCATGTTTAAAATCTGTTTTGGTTCAGCTTATTTTTATTTCTCCCCGAATAAAATATTAACGTAAAAAAAAAAAAACCCACGGTCATTTACTTTCCACACACTTTGTTGTCTTAAAGGGACAGTCTACACTAAAATTGTTATTGTTTAAAAAGATAGATAACGCCTTTACTACCCATTCCCCAGCTTTGCACAACCTCTTAACTTCTAAAAAAGAAGAAAAATTAATAAGTAGGAGTAAATTAGAAAGTTGCTTAAAATTGCATGCTCTATCTGAATCACGAAAGAAAAAATTTGGGTTCAGTGTCCCTTTAAATGGTGTCCCATATTGTCTGTTTTATATTCACCTTGTTTTTGCATGCCGCTGAAATAAATTTCCTTAGTACATATTGCCTACATTCAAGTAACTTATTTCCAATGTTGCAATATTCATTTAAGGCTAGATCAGATATTAAAAGTACAAGAAACACAATATTGCTCTTTCATGATTCAGATAATTTTCAATTTGCTCTGGTTATCAAATTTTCTTTATCAAGTATTCTGGAGAACAATGGCACCAATTATGAAAGCATGCTTTGTGAGCACTAGCTGGTGTCTGCACAGTGTATAACATTTATTAATGTTTTTACAAAACTGTTTGAGACATTCTCACTCCAAGCCTACCTACCTACCTGCTTTTTCAATTTAGGATACAAAAATAACAGTTAATTTGAAATAGAAGTAATTAGATACTCTGTGAATCATGAGAAAAAAATATCTATTTTAAATTATACACTTTAATATTTTCATAATATAACATTTTTGTTTATTTCAATTTTGTTTGGAATGGTTTGTGCATGGTGTGTACAACCTCATGTGGAGATTATATAAAAATGAATCCAAAATATAACTTTTTGCCATACACATATTTAACAAATTGCATAGCACTATACAGAATCTAACTACCACATAAACATGTCACCAATAAATATGCAAACACAGTTCATAAAATATATGGCTACAGCAAATATATAGATATTAAGAAAATGTTTTACAGTTTATTTAAAAAAAAAAAAATTCTACATTTCAGACTGAAACAAATTTTTAAAATGTATTTAATACTTGATTATTTAAATTGCAATACAAATCTATTCCATGATAGAAAATAATTTGTATTGAACTAATTCTCCCTGAATGTGTGTTGAAATTGGTTAAACACATAGTTTAAGACAGTGCTCGAGCACCAGATCTAGTCATTAGTGTCATATTCATGTAACCGACAATCACTGGTTGTATTCAGCTTTATAATTGTATTGCATTTCCCCTTAAAAACTGACCTTAACTATGTATTTAACACCTTTGCGGGGATTAAATACATCATTTGTGATGTATCGATGAAGTAAGATAACGTGCTAATGCATTAGAATATGTACTTATTGTAACGTTATCACTTTAAAAAAACCCAAAACATTTTACAGGAATAAACACTTTGATTCTTGACAAATTGCTTGTGACTTAGGAGACTTTTCAGAACAGCTAGTAAATGCTGTGTAATGGCATCTTAATGTAACATGGCCTAGCCTCCACATTGGGCATTTTCTGAACCTTCTCTGTTATTATATTTTGTTACCTTCATTTGGTAATAGCCCTGTTTTGTTTTAAACTTTGCAAAAAGTTAAAGAAGGGTTAAAAGAACAACTTCAAAAGGTGAAAGAAAAATTACTAGTCGGGCTGAAGATTTCCAAAGGGAAAGAGAAACGAGAGCCTATAAAAGAACAGGAGGATAAGGAGAAAAAACATGTTGATATGAAAAAGGCCAAAAAAGAAGCAGTGAAAAAAGACAAATCCGAAGAGAAACCCAAAAAAGATTCCATTAACCAGAAAAAAGACAAAGAGAAGCGTGAGCTTCTGCGAAAGAAAGATGAGAAACCTAAAGAAAGTGAAGACGCTCATCTAGAGGGAAATCACCAGAGAAAGAAAGCGGGGAAAAAGGCGATAAGAAGGCCGAAAAGGGGTCAAAAAATGACCAGAAAAATAAATGAATTGTTTGTGCTATCTAGGTGATGTGGCTACTCTCAAAAAAACTTAAATAGCTTATACAGGGCAAGAAAAAAAATGGCACTTACGTAGTTCTTCCAATAGCAATAGCTGCAAATAGTCTAATATAAAATGTGCTCTACACATTATTCAAAGCTAAATATTTTGTAAATTGATTGTAAAACTTTACATTGAATACATTGTGGAAAGGGTTATATATAATTATTCATTTATAACTTTAAATTGATGTTCATGTAGTGATTATTTTGAGTATCAGTTTGAACAACTTCATTGTGGAATAAACTGAATGACAAATGTAAACACTGGAATCATTTTGCAGCCAGCAAGTATACTGATTAGCCAGTTACACATCCATGTGCTGCCAGACAAGGTGTTTTTGTAGAATATAATGATTAAACACTTTGGGAGCCAGTATAGAATTATATTGAGTTCTGGCTCCTGAGATTGTCAAGAGCCCCGTTCTAAAAGATTTAGCTTTATCGTCCCTAAAGACGTTACTGTACATTTTATGATTTAGTTCTCAATATGTGTACTTACCCTCTAAATAAACCCTATATAATGTAGTCTTTTTTTCTAATTTGACTATTATAGAATGTTTAGGGAAAAGCAGTTTATATTTTCCTTGATAGATTTGTAAAATATTTACCATATTAATGCTTAAATTGTACACATTTTTCATTTGGTAAGGTTGACACATATCTTTTCTCTGTTTTTATTAAAGTATTTCTAAAATGTTATGAAGAAATTAAAGATCACTAATAATTCTTAACATAAGCCTTAAGAAAATGTTCTCAAAGCTTCACATTTTTTTCATTGCCATTAAAGATATCATCTCTTCTCTGTGTCATTTTATTTGCTATACACCTTCCTAGGTAACTTGTTCATATTCTTATTATATAGTATGTGACCCTTTTAAAATATTTCAACTAATTTCCATTTACATGTATGTTGTCCTGACATCTGGCTGAGAATAATTGTGTATAATTCATGGCGTGTACCTGCGATACCCCATATAGGAACATATATATTTAATACTGAATGGATGTAACCCATTGAAAGCAGCATCATTTTATTGGGTGCAGTGGCTAGTCATCTTAACCAATTAAGTATTTATTTTAGGAACCCCAAACTTAAAGGGACATGACACCCACATTTTTTTCTTTCATGATTTAGAAAGAGAATGCAATTTTAAACATCTTTCTATTTACTTATATTATCTAATTTGTTTTATTCTCTTGATATTCTTTGCTGAAAAGCATATCTAGATATGCTCAGTAGCTGCTGATTGGTTGCTGCCACATAGAAGCCTCGTGTGATTGGCTCACCATGTGCATTGCTTTTTCTTCAACTAAGGATATCTAAAAAAGGAAGCAAAATGAATAATAGAAGTAAATTGTAATGTTGTTAAAAATTTCTATTCTCTATCTGAATCATGAAAGAAAGATTTTGGGTTTAGTGGCCCTTTAAATTAAAAGTATCCTTTTTTTTTTCTTTTAATATTACCTTTTTATAATTTAAACATCCAGATTGCTCGCTTTACTTTAGTTCCCTTTATTGGAGGAGCTGAATTAATTGTATTGTTATTTTAGTATTTAAATGGACAGGAAACTCAAATGTTCTTTCATGATTCAGATAGAACATATTATTTGAAACAACTTAACAATTTACTTTTATCAAATTTGCTTCATTTTCTTTTTATCCATTGCTGATTGAACAGCATTGCACTACTGGCAGCTAGCTGAACACATCTAGTTAGCAAATCACAAGAGGACAATGTGTGCAGGTGCCAATCATCAACTAGCTCTAACTAGTGTAGGTTATGTGCGTATTCTTTTTCAACAATGAGAACAAAGCACAATTGAAAATATAAGTGAATTTAAAAGTGTCTTAAAATGACATGCTCTATCTGACTAATACATATTCATTTTGAGTGTCCTAAACCCTTTAATGCCTTTCGCTTTTCTCACACATATATATATACATTTTAAGATTCTTCTAATCTTCTAGAGTTCACGTTTGGCATCTGTCTCATGGTTTGACAAGTCCTGGGGGCCAGCAACTGCCAAGTCTTAAATGGTACCCCAACTCAAACCCTAACCTATAGTATGCCTGTATTAATCATACATTGTTTTCTCTCTCCCTTATTTGATAGAATCTATTAACATTTAGAGGGTAATTTAAAAATATACGTTCATATGAAGCATGGGATTTGAAGTCCTTTAACATATTTTTCAGTGCAGCACAGACGCTCAACATGGTTTTCTATTCATTTTTAAAATCAGTCCTTTTTATTTTGGTGTTGTGCCTTGATTATTAAGTGCTAGAAGATAAATCAGGCTAATTTCTAATTAACTCTCACCAAAGCTGCAGGATAAAATATGATCTGTCAATTTAATCTCGCTGTGTGTGTGTTGTGTATCTCTCTTTAATAGTTATAAATAGTGTTCTCTAGCTTTTATCACAACTTAGTTTGTGTATCACAATGATTAAGTACATAGACCTTTTATGTGCCCAAACAAGTCAAGCAAGAATGTCACTTCTTGTTTGGATATGTAAACATTGCAAACTATAACCATAACAAATAACTTTATTTTGCCCTTTGACACCCACTCCCTTTTTTGTTGGAATTCACATAAAAAACAGCATTTTTAAATAATTACATTATACTGTTATTTCAATAAAGAATGACTGAGTAATGGAAACCTAGATCTATCCGTCTATATACACAATATGGCCAAAAGTATTTAGTCCACTGACCATACACCCTATATGAGCATGTTTGACATTTAATTCCCAAACCATGGTCATTAATATG